>NW_027332060.1:634347-889389 GCF_048418815.1 Hemitrygon akajei
GCTCTCTGCACGCACACGCACACACACGCACACGCACACGCACACGCACGCACACACACACACACACACACACACACACACACACACACACACAGACACACACACACACACACACACACACACACACACACACACACATTTATTACGCTGGCCTTAAGAGGTCGTAAAATTCAGGAAATAGAAAGGAAGAGGGATTTCAGAAAGTTTAGCTGAACATAACTATCGCTTTCTTTTCAAGGAAAGTTGGCTAAAACTCATTATCTACTAAAAGGAGCGTTGATAATTCGATGCCCAACTTGCTGATCTCGCTCACGTACCGGGAGTTCGAGATATAATATTTTTTTTTTTAAACGGCAGGGTTTCCCTGAGATCGGAAAGTTATTTCAAGGTCTCCTCCAAAGCAAAAAAAAAAGCAGAGAGAGGATGGTGTGAAGAATCGAGGGGCAGAGGGTCTTGGATAGTCCCTTTCTTGGACAAGCCCATGGCTCTGGGAGTAATCCAGAAATTACTACCTTGGAGGTCCATTCTTCATCATATAACTTGACTATATATATTCAGTCTGTAGAAACTCTTCCGATCTTTTTTATTGTGACATTGGTGCTGTCTGTCTGTCTGTTCAGACTTCTCCTTGAGAACGTCCTGCAGCCGCTCTGATACATCTGGACCCAAGCAGCGGGAGGCAACACAGCATCATGTCGTCCCTTTTGCGGCCACAGTGGTCTCCTGTTTGTACACCTATCTATCAAGTCCCCTATCACTCATGCACTGCCCGACTTACCCTTCCCTGCCACAGGGGAACCACGTGTGACTGCGGTGAAGAACCACATCTTCTTCATCTCTTTTTGCTCTTAAGGAAAGTAATGTGATCAGGTGCAGGCAAAAGTTGCCAAAAGTGTTTGTGGACTCGGTCTGACTGCGTAATGGAAAGTGACCATACCGGCCTCCTTCCAGACACCAAAGGCGAGCTGCACGGGGCACTCGCTGGCCGTGAGATAGTCCTTACTGTATGTGGGAGACAGGAGGAAAGAAGCGATATGAGACGGGAGAGTTATCGTGCATAAAGTCAGGGCCATATCCATGACAGGTATGTCCTGCAGAGACTAAGTCTAAGTTTGGTCTCGGATAAGAGGCTGCTAGAGCCGGTGCCTGATTCCGGGAGCAACTCTCAGCGATCCCAGGACCATTGGAGTAGTCAAATTGTGGGCTGGGTGGGAATATGTTAGTGGAAGCGTGATTATACTCACAAATTGCGGTACTGCCATTGTGTCCTGTCCCGGGTCTGGGGAAGAGCTCTGAGAGGAACTGGAATTGTACCTTATGTCTGAAAGCAGCGGTTTCCTTTCAGTGGCTAAAGGCAAGTTGTATGGTGTGGTCATTGGCCACAAAACACAGACCTATTTCTACATGGATGACAGAAGGAAAGATGCCTCTTTCTTAAGTCGATACATTCAATATGTAGAATCTCATCTCATTTTGTGACAATGACACAGGTGCCAATTTTCAGCAGAACCTCTGGACTTTCACTGTTCACCTGGACAACGTCCCACAGCTGCACCTATACACCCTGGGACGCCAGCACCGTGAGGCAACACATCAACCTTGTGTCTCTTTTGTGGCCACAGTATTTCCTGCCTGTCTCCACTAACAAGTAAGGAAACTGTCACTATCACACGGCCTGACTTTACCCTTCCCTGCCACAGGGGAACCAACAGGGTATCCTCATCTTCTTTTGCACTTAAAGAAACTCTTAGAATCCCGGTACAGGCAAAATTTCCCAAAAACTGTTTGTGGACTCGGGCCGGCTGTCTGGGAACGTCGCTTACAAACTGCTACGCTCCAGACATTGAAGATCAGAGTGATCAGGCCCAGGGGGGCAAGTCTTGGCTGGTGTAAGTAGAAGGTGACCGCACCGCTTTCCTTCCAGAGACCAAAGGAGAGCTGGATGGTGCGTTCACTGGCTGTAAGAAACTGTCATCTGTGTACATGAGTAACCGAAGAGAAGAGACGATGTGTGACACGGGAGTTACCATGGTCAGGGTCAGGGCCACATCCATGACGGTTCTGTTCTTGCCATTGAGAGCTCGAGCTCATGGCCAAAGTCTACGTTACATTGCCAAGACACAGGAATCATTAAAAACCACCCTGAAAACACGTCCCACGGGGCTTAATGACAATATTTATCGCATTGCTATAAGACTAACACGATATGATCAATTATTGGACTGACAGTCTACCATACAACGATCTTGCACCTTATGGTCTACTTTTATCTGCAGCTCTTATACTTTATTCTGCATTTTGTTAGAGTTTCAACTTGTACTACCACAACACACTGCACTATTTTTTGATCCAGTATGCTGGTACACCAACAAGAGTGGAGGCCTGACTAGATCTGATATTCTGTAACATTCAAGGAATAATTTAGAGTTCGGAAGTTGTTGAGCCTACAGGAACAGGTGATCATAACATTGTTATTCTCGAAATACTTTGGGGGAGTATATCAGTAAGAACGAAAGCCCTTAAACTGAATATCATATAGACAACCTTTGTGCAGAAGTGGCAAAGACGTCAGAAGGAAAACTGGAAGAAACTGCTTGACATTGTGTCAGTTGGGGGCCAATGGCATCTACTTAATTAGGTAATACATGTAGTGCAGGAAATGTTCATAACCAAGGTGGCGTTGCGGATAATGAAGTAGGTTTTCAAAGCTTGCAGAGAGATTTAGGCCAGTGAGAAGAGTGGGCTGAACGATGGCAGATAGAGTTTAATGCTAATAAGTGTGAGGTGCTACATTTTGGTAGGAATAATCCAAATAGGACATACGTGGTAAATAGAAATGTAGAAACATAGAAAATAGGTGCAGGAGTAGGCCATTCGGCCCTTCAAGCCTGCACCGCCATTCAGCATGATGATGGCTGATCATCCAACTCAGAACCCTGTACTGCTTTCTCTCCATACCCCTTAACTTTTTAGCCACAAGGGCCATATCTAAATCCCACTTAAATATAGCCAATGAACTGGCCTCAACTGTTTCCTGTGGCAGAAAATTCCACAGATTCACCACTCTCTGTGTGAAGAAGTTTTTCCTCATCTCGGTCCTAAAAGGCTTCCCCTTTATCCTTAAACTGTGACCCCTCATTCTGGACTTCCCAACATCGGGAACAATCTTCCTGCATCTAGCCTGTCCAATCCCTTTAGAATTTTATACGGTTTAATAAGATCCCCCCTCAACCTTCTAAATTCCCGCCAGTATAAGCCTAGTCTATCCAGTCGTTCTTCATATGAAAGTCCTGCCCATTCCATGAATCAATCTGGTGAACCTTCTTTGTACTCCCTCTATGGTCAGAATGTCTTTCCTCAGATTAAGGGACCAAAACTGCACATAATACTCCAGCTGTGGTCTCACCAAGGCCTGTACAACTGTAGTCGAACCTCCCTGCTCCTGCATTCGAATCTTCTTGCTATGAATACCAACATACCATTTCCTTTTTTCACCACCTGCTGTACCGGCATGCCCGCTTTCAATGACTGGTGTACAATGACACCCAAGTCTCGTTGCATCTCCCCTTTTCCCAATCGTCCCACCATTCTGATAATAATCCGTCTTCCTGTTCTTGCAACCAAAGTAGATAACCTCACATTTATCCACATTACATTGCATCTGCCATGAATTTGCCCACTCACCTGACCTATCCAAGTCACACTGCATCCTCTTAGCATCCTCCTCACAGCTAACACTGCCGCCCAGCTTCGATTCATCCGCAAACTTGGAGATGCTGCATTTAATTCCCTCGTCTAAATCATTAATATATCTTGTAAACAACTGGGGTCCCAGCACTGAGCCTTGCGGTACCCCACTAGTCACTGCCTGCCATTCTGAAAAGGTCCCGTTTACTCCCACTCTTTGCTTCCTGTCTGCCAACCAGTTCTCTATCCACATCAATACCATACCCCCAATACCGTGTGCTTTAAGTTTGCACACTAATCTCCTGTGTGGGACCTTGTCAAAAGCCTTTTGAAAATCCAAATATACCACATCCACTGGTTCTCCCCCATCCACTCTACTAGTTACATCTTCAAAAAAATTCTATAAGATTCGTCAGACATAATTTTCCTTTCACAAATCCATGCGGACTTTGTCCGATGATTTCAATTAACTATGTCACTCTCCATCTTAATGAAGAATTCCACCATATTACGGTCACTCTTACCCAAGGGGCCTCGCACGACAAGATTGCTGACTAACCCTTCCTCATTGCGCAATATCCAATCTAGAATGGCCTGCTCTCCAGTTGGTTCCTCGACATGTTGGTTCAGAAAACCATCCCGCATACAGTCCAAGAAATCCTCAGCACCCTTACCAATTTGGTTCACCCCAATCTATATGCAGATTGAAGTCACCCATTATAACTACTGTTTCGTTATTGCACGCATTTCTAATTTCCTGTTAAATGCCATCCCCAACCTCCCTATTACTGTTGGGTGGCCTCTACACAACTCCCACCAGCATTTTCTGCCCCTTAGTGCTATGCAGCTCTACCCATATCGATTCCAAATCCTCCAGGCTAATGTCCTTTCTTTCTATTGCGTTAATCTCCTCTCTAACCAGCAATGCTACCCCCACCTCCGTTTCTTTCCTGTCTATCCCTCCTGAATATTGAATATCGCTGGTTGTTGAGCTCTCATCTTTAGTCACCCTGGAGCCATGTCTCTGTGATCCCAACTATATCTTATTCATTAATAACTATCTGCACATTCAATTCATCCATCTTGTTAAGCCGGCGAGCACTGTGAGGGTCATGTTTTTTGACTTCTCCAGTGCGTTCAACACCATCCGCCCTGCTCTGCTGGGTGAGAGGCTGACAGTGATGTAGGTGGATGCTTCCCTGGTGTCATGGATTATTGATTACCTGACTGGCAGACCACAGTACGTGCGCTTGCAACATTGTGTGTCAGTCACAGTGGTCAGCAGCACTGTGGCTCTACAGGGAACTGTCCCTGTCTCCCAACTCTTCACCATCTACACCTCGGACTTCAACTACTGCACAGAGTCTTGCCATCTTCAGAAGTTTTCCGATGACTCTGCCATAGTTGGATGCATCAGCAGGGAGATGAGGCTGAGTACAGGGCTACGGTGGGAAATTTTGTCACATGGTGTGAGCAGAATCATCTGCAGTTTAATGCGAAAAAGACTAAGGAGCTGGTGGTGGACCTGAGGAGGACTAAGGCACCGGTGACCCCTGTTTCCGTCCAAGGAGTCAGTGTGGACATGGTGGAGGATTACAAATACCTGGGGTTACGAATGGACAATAAATTGGACTGGTCAAAGAACACTGAGGCTGTCTACAAGAAGGGTCAGTGCCGTCTCTACTTCCTGAGGAGACTGAGGGTCCTTTAACATCCCGCCGGACGATGCTGAGGATGTTCTACGAGGCTGTGGTGGCCAGTGCTATCATGTTTGCTGTTCCGTGCTGGGGGCAGCAGGCTGAGGGTAGCAGACACCAACAGAATCAACAAACTCATTCGTAAGGCCAGTGATGTTGTGGGGGTGGAACTGGACTCTCTGACGGTGGTGTCTGAAAAGAGGATGCTGTCCAAGTTGCATGCCATCTTGGACAATGTCTCCCATCCACTCCATAATGTAATGGTTGGGCACAGGAGTACGTTCAGCCAGAGACTCATTCCACCGAGATGTAACACTGAGCGTCAAAGGAAGTCATTCCTACCTGTGGCCATCAAACTTTACAACTCCTCCCTCGGAGTGTCAGACACCCTGTGCCAATAGGCTGGTCCTGACTTGTTTCCACTTGGCATGATTAACTTACCTTTTAATTATTTATGGTTTTATATTGCTATATTTTCTTCACTATTCTTGTTGGTGCGGCTGTAACGAAACCAATTTCCCTCAGGATCAATAAAGTATGTCTGTCTGTCTGTTGTTACGAATGCTCCTCGCATTGACACCACAAAGCCTTCAGGCTCGTTTTTACAACACTCTTAGCCCTTACACATTTATGCTGAAAAGTGGTCCTCTTTGAATTTTGCTCTGGATTTATCTGCCTGCCACCTAACCCTAACCCTAACCCTACTTTTTGCTTCTCCTCTCATTTTACACCCCTCTGTCTCTCTGCACTTGGTTCACATCCCCCTGCCACATTAGTTTAAATCCTCCTGAACAGCAGCAGCAAACGCTCCCCATAGGACATTGGTTCCAGTCCAGCCCAGGTGCAGACCGTCCTGTTTGTACCGGTCCCACCCTCCCCCAGAACTGGTTCCAATGCCCCAGAAAATTGAATCCCTCCCCCTTGCACCATTGTTCCAACCACGTGTTCATCTGGCTTTGGTAGGGATGCAGTAGAACAGAGGGTAAGATGGAGAAGGTTATAATGGGCAGCGAAAGGGGACAAGCAGGGTATTGCGAAGATTAGAATTGTGCCAGAAGGATAAGGGAATCTGAGAGGCGGAGCAGATGAGTACAGAGGAAAGTAGGATGGTGGGGAGTAGGGGAGATTGGTATTGGTAGGATACGAGTATAGGGTGATTGGGAGGGGAAGAGAGGGGTACATGGAAGATGGCGAGGAAAGTGCTTTTGGAAAGACTGGGCGGGGGAACGGCATAGGAGAGATTGGGGTTGGGGTGACATGTATAAGGGAATTGGGAGGGGACGACAGAAATATACTGGAGATGGTGCTGGAGGATTGGCGTATTGCTCATGTGGTTCCATTGTTTATAAAGGGTTCTAAGAGTAAACACAGCAATTATCGGCCTGTAGGTTTGACATCAGTGGTGGGTAAATTAATAGAAAGTATTCTTAGAGATAGAATATATAATAAATCTGGATAGAGAGGTCCAGATTAGGATTAGGAGCGGTCAACATGGATTTGTGTGTGGAAGGTCATGTTTGACAAAACATTGATTTTTTTTTGAAGAGTTTACTAGGAATGTTGACTATGGTAAAGCGATGGATGTTGTCTATATGGTCTTCAGTAAGGCCTTTGACAAGGTTCCACATGGAAGGTTAGTTAGGAAGATTCAATCATTAGGTATTAATATTGAAATCGTAAAATGGATTCAACAGTGGCTGGATGGGAGATGCCAGAGAGTAGTGGTGGATAACTGTTTGTCAGGTTGGAGGCCGGTGACTAGTGGTGTGCCTCAGGGATCTGTACTGGGTCCAGTGTTGTTTGTCATATACATTAATGATCTGGATGATGGGATGGTAAATTGTATTAGTAAGTATGCAGATGATACTGAGGTAGGTGGCATTGTGGATAATGAAGTAGGTTTTCAAAGCTTGCAGAGAGATTTCGGCCAGTTCGAAGAGTGGGCTGAAAGATGGCAGATGGAGTTTAATGCTGATAAGTGTGAGGTGCTACATGTTGGTAGGAATAATCCAAATAGGACATACATGGTAAATGGTAGGGCATTGAGGAATGCAGTAGAACAGAGTGATCTAGGAATAATGGTGCATAGTTCCCTAAAGGTGGAATCTCATGTGGATAGGGTGGTGAAGAAAGCTTTTGGTACGCTGGCCTTTATAAATCAGAGCATTGAGTATAGGAGTTGGGATGTAACGTTAAAATTGTACAAGGCATTGGTGAGGCTGAATTTGGAGTATTCTGTACAGTTCTGGTCACCGAATTATAGGAAAGATTTCAACAAAATAGAGAGAGTACAGAGAAGATTTACTAAAATGTTACCTGGGTTTCAGCACCTAAGTTACAGGGAAAGGTTGAACAAGTTAGGTCTTTATTCTTTGGAGCGCAGAAGGTTGAGGGGGGACTTGATAGAGGTATTTAAATTATGAGGGCGGTAGATAGAGTTGAAGTGAATAGGCCTTTTCCATTGAGAGTAGGGGAGATTCAAACAAGAGGACATGAGCTGAGAGATAGGGGGCAAAAGCTTAGGGGTAACACGAAGGGGAATTTTTTTACTCAGAGAGTGGTAGCTGTGTGGAACAAGCTTCCAGTAGAAGTGGTAGAGGCAGGTTCGGTATTGTCATTTAAAGCAAAATTGGATAGGTATATGGACAGGAAAGGAATGGAGGGTTATGGGCTGAGTGCGGGTTAGTGGGACTAGGCGAGAGTCAGCTTTCGGCATGGACTAGAAGGGCCAGGAGTTATGCGCCCACCCCAGGGGGCTCTTCTGCCTGCCTGAACTCTGGGATCCTCCTGTCTGCCTGATCTCCGGGATCCAACCCCCGCCTGTATTACCCCCTGCATGCCATGGCATCCCCATCCTGTTCTCCACCTAGTACTTCAGTGCCTGCGTCCTGCAATCGGGTCCATTCCATGTCCGCTCGTGTCGTGGACCCAGGGTTGAGATTTATGATTGGAGAAAGGCTAACTGTGAGGAGATGCGAAAGGATTTAGAAGGAGTGGATTGGGACAATTTGTTTTAGGAGAAGGATGTAATAGACAAATGGAGGTCATTTAAAGGTGAAATTTTGAGGCTACAGAATCTTTATGTTCCTGTTAGTTTGGAAAGAAAGGTTAAAAGTTTGAGAGCGCCATGGTTTTCAAGGATATTGGAAACTCGGAAACAGAGAGATATCTACAGTAATATATAAGCAGCATGGAGCAAATGAGGTGATCGAGGAATATAATGAATGTAAGAAGTATCTTAAGAAAGACATTTAAAAAGCTAAAATAAGATACGAAGTTGCTTTGGCAAGTGAGGTGAAAATAAATCCGTAGGGTTTCTACAGTTATATTAATAGAAAAAAGGATAGTGAGGGATAAAATTGGTCCCGTACAGAATCAGAGTGGACAGCTATGTGTGAAGCCAAAACAAAACAAAATGCCTGGAAAATTTTGTTAGCCAGAGGGTGGTGAATTATGGATTTTTCTGCCACGTGCTGCTGTGGAGGCCGGGTCGTTGGGTGTGTTTAAGGCAAAGATTGATAGGTTCTTGATTGGACTTGGCATCCAAAGCTGATGGGCTAAATGCCTGGAAAAGGGCTTAAGCAGTAGAAAGAAATGATCAGTCATAATTGAATGATAGAGCAGACTCGATGGCCAAATGGCCTAGTTCTGCTTCTATGATAACATGTTTATGGTTTTCTGTTAGCAGAAAGGCAGCATGGGGTCCGAAAGGGTAAATCATGTTTTACTATTATGTTGCAGGTCTATGAAGAGGGGAACTAAAATTCATGATAACAGAGGTGTAATCATTTCCATGGGCTTCAGAGCGATTTTCAGAAGGCCACCCCAGAAGAGGTTAATATTCAAATTACTTGAAGTAGGGATTCAGTGTATGGGACATGAATGTGTGCAGAATTGGTTCAAAAACGGAAAGGAAAGAGTTTTAGTGAGAGGATTATTTTCACACCCGAAAGATGTGAAAAGTGGGATTCCACGTGATTCCGTTTTGGGGCTGCTGCTGATTTTATTTACATTAATGATCTGGATAAGCACAGAACTAATAAACTAGTTAAGTTTGCAGATGACACAAAATTAGATGGACGGGCTAATAACATTCAGGCAGCAGAATCAATAGAGTAGATCTAAACAAAATCCTGATGTGGATCGAACAATGACTGGGTCAAATGTTTGTCAAATTTGTTCAGGAAAGTTTTCTAATTCAATATATAGAGGTACGTGCGAGAAGGATGCAATACTTAATCTCCCACTACGGAGCCAGACAGGTCAGGTGACAGAAGTATGTGTAGGCGAACATTTTGGGTCCAGAGACCAAAAGTTTCAAGTTAATTATCGATAAATTGGAGAAGAGCCAATTATGTGGAACTGAGAAAGGATTTAGGAAGAGTGGATTGGACCAAGTTGTTTTCTGACAAGGATGTGTTCAGTAAGTAGAAGGCCTTCAAAGGCGAAATTTTGAGAATGTAGAGTTTACATGTTCTTGCCAGGATTAAAGGCAAAATTAAAAGGCATAGTGAACCTTAGTTTTTAACGGATATTGACGATCTTGGCTATGAAAATGAGAGAGGTGTATGGCAGGTATAAGCAACAAGGAACAATGAGCTACTTAAAGAGTTTAAAAAAAGTAAGAAAATACTAAAGAAGGAAATCAGGAAGGCAAATGGAAGACATGAAATTGCTTTGGAAGATAATGTGAAGGTAAACCTGAAGGGTTTCTACAAGTATATTAAGAGTAAAAGGGTAGTAAGGAGCAAAATTGGTTCTTTAGAAAATCAGAATTGTCGTCTTTGTGTGGGGCCTCACGAGATGGGGGAGATCCTAAACAGTTTTCGTGCATCAGGATTTACTCAGGGAACTGGGATAGCGTATACGGAAGGAAGGGAAACAAGCAGTAGTGTCATGGAACAGATAGAGACTAAACAGGATAAGGTGATTGCTGCCTTATAGCGAATAAAGGTAGATAATAATCCCCCGGGCCTGACGATTTTTCCTCGGGCCTGGAGATAGACTAGTGTAGGAATTGCAGGGGCCCTGACAGAAACATTTAAAATGTCCTCAGCCACGGGTGCGGTGCCGGAGGATTGGAGGGTAGCTCATGGTCTTCCGTTGTTTAAAAATGGCTCCAAAAGTAAATTAGGTAAAGCTGGGATCAAGGCAACACCCACAACACTCTGCAGGAACTCCGGAGGTCGGACAGCGTTTCGGGCCGAGGCCCTTCGTCAGGAGTGAAGAGGGAGGGGGCAGGGGCCCTATAATGAAGGTGAGGGGAGGGTGGGAAGGAGAAGCCCGGTAGGTGAGAAACCAGTAAGGGGAAAGATCAAGGGGTGGGGGGAGGGTCAGGGAGGTTATAGGCAGGAAAGCTGAAGCAGGAATGTAAGGGGAATGTAGTAGAAGGAGGCGGAACCATGAGGGAGGTGAGAGGCAGCTGGAGGAGGAGGCAGAGTGAACTTGGGATGAGGGAAGGGAGGGGGAGGAAATTACGGGAAGTTGGAGAATTCAATGTCATTGCCAAGTGGCTGGAGACTACCCAGACTGTATATGAGGTGTAGCTCCTCCATCCTGAGTTTGGCCCCATCATTGCAGTAGAAAAGGCCGTGTATGGACATATCCGAGTGGGATTGTGAAGCAGTGTTGAAGTGGGTGGCAACTGAGAGATCCTGTCTGTTGTGGCGGACGGAGCGGAGGTGCTCGACGAAGCGGTCCCCCCAGTCCGCGTCGGGTCTCCCCGATGTAGAGGAGGGGCCGCACCGGGAGCACCGGATGCAATAGATGACCCCAACAGGCTCACAAATGAAGTGTTGCCTCACCTGGAAAGACCCTGAATGGTGGTAAGAGAGGAGATGTAGGGACAGGTGTCGCAGTTAAACTTGCAGGGATAATTGCCAGTTGGGAGATCGGTGGGGTGGGACGTGTGGACCAGGGAGTCGCAGGGGAAACGATCCCTGCAGAAAGCGGAGAGGGGTAGAGAGTAAAGATGTGCTTAGGTGGGGTGCTGTTCAATGTGACGGAAGTTGTGAAGATAAAGTGCTGGATCCAGAGGCTGGTGGGGTGGTAGGTGAGGACAAGGGGAACACGGTCCCGGGTGTGGTGACGGGAGGATGGGGTGAGGGCTGAAGTGCGGGAAATGGAGGAGACGCGGGTGAGGGCATATTTGATGACGGCAGAAGGGAAACCACGATCCTGAAAGAAAGAGGACATTTGAGATGTCCTGGAACGGAAAGCCTCATCCTGGGAGAAGATGCGGCGGAGACGGGGGAATTGGGAATAGGGAAGAGCATTTTTGCACGTGGCAGAGTGGGAAAAAGGTGTAGTCGTTGTAGTTATGAGAGTCAGTGGGTTTATAGAAGATTTCAGTGGACAGTCTGTCTCCAGAGATAGAGACCGAGAGATCGAGAAAGGGGAGAGAACTGTCCGAGATGGACCAAGTGAATTTGGGTTCCGATTCTCCAACTTCCGGTAATTCCCTCCCCCACCCCCTTCCTCCAACCCAGTGTTTATCTGCCTCCTCCTGCATCTGCCTATCACCTCCCTCATGGTTCCGCTTCCTTCTACTACCCATAGTGCTTTCCCCTTACATGCCCTCCTCAACCTTCCCCGCCTATACCCTCCCCCACCCCTTGATCTTTCCCCTTACTGGTTTTTCACCTGGCACCTACCAGTCTTCTCATTCCCACCCTCCCCCGACCATCTTTATAGGGCCTCTGCTCCTTCAGTCCTGACGGGGGGGGGGGGTCTCGGCCCGAAACGTTGACTGTTCGTTTCCGCGAATGTTCCCCCCAGCGTGTTGTTCAGGTAATTACAGGGGCCGGTGAGCCTGACATCAGTAGTAGGTCAGTTAATTGGAAGGTGATCTGAGAGATCGGATATACAAGTATTTGGACAGCTAGGGCTGATTAGGATAAGTCAGCATGGCTTTGTGCGTGGTAGATCGTGTTTAACGAATCTGTGTAGAGGTTTTACTAAGAAAGTAGATGAAGGAAAGGTGTGGATGTTGGTCTACGTGGACTTCAGTAAGGCCTTTGACAAGGTCCCGCATGGAAGGTTAGTTCAGAAAGTACAGACAATAGGTATCTATGGAGAGGTTGTAAACTGGATTCGAAATTGGCTGTGTGGGAGAAGACAGAGCGTGGTATTGGATGATTGCTTCTTAGACTGGAGGCCTGTGACTAGTGGTGTGCCTCAGGGATCTGTGCTGGGACCATTGTTATTCGTTGTCTACATCAATCATCTAGATGGTGTTACGTAGCCAGTAGCTGGGTGTCTTACCAGCAAAGATAGAAGTGTCCGTTGGAGTCTGGTGGTACGATTTTCAACAGTGTTTATGAGTAAAAATATACAAAACAATATAAATGCAAATTTACAGATAATATACGTTAGCAATACTAAACCTAAAAGTGGGGTATAATAATAATCAATAATAAACAAGCTCTATCGTTGTCTAGGGGATAATGAATTGTCACATGGAAATATAAAGTTCAGTTCAGTTCATGCAGGCTGAGTTAGTTGTTGGTCGATGTGTTGTAATTGTTGGAGAGAGAGAGAGAGAGAGAGAGAGAGAGAGCGAACAGTAACAGCTATTGTCTTGCAAACCTTCCTTTACGTTCTTGATCCGACGATGTGTTGTTGTGGCCATTCAGGTATGACCCCTCCGTCCTTTAGCTAGACCGTTCTTCCATGATGGACTCGTCACCCAGGGCAAGTCACCGGCCTCGCTATAAATACTGTGAGTTGAAATTTACCGATCCTACGTTCGGTCTCCAATGCCCCCACACTTTCGCGTGGGGTGTCTGATGCTCACTAATGTGTCTCCTGGTGCTTCTGAGGGGTGTCTCCTCAGACCTCACTTTTATCCCCACTCACAGGGCTCAAGTGTCAATCAGTTTTGAATGGCTTAGCTCATCAAACCAGCCCACTCCAGCTGTCCACTGAAGAATTTCAATGAATAGAATAGTACCAAGTAAACAATCTTCTCAAAAGGCAATAACGGTAAATCAATGGCTCCTCTCCTCTCTTATCAGTAGCAGATGTTCCAACTTGTTTACCTCTTATCTGTGTCTCTCTCATGAGCTGTTATCAGTAACAGATATCCTGGCATGTTTTCTTTTGTCTCTCTTACTTCCTCGTTAGCAGCATCGAAATAGTAACGGTTTGCGATTCTCCAAAAGGGGGACATGGGCAACTCTGCACCCTTCTGCCCATCAGAGTTGTTCATAACCTTCGTAACAATGGTAAATTGGTTCAGGAAGTTTGCTTATTACACTAAGATTGGAGGCGTTGTGGAGAGCGAGGAAGGCTTTCAAAGCTGGCAGAGGGATCTGGACCAATGGGAAAAATGGGCAATAAATGGCAGATGGAATTTAATGCAGTCAAGTGTGAGGAGTTTGCATTTCAGAAGGACAAATCAAGATAGAACATACACAGTAAATGGTAGGGCACTGAGGAGTGCGGAGGAACAAAGGGATCTCGAGCTCAGATACATAATTCGCTGGAAGTATCGTCACAGGTAGACAGGGTTATACGGAAGGCTTTTGGCATCCTGGCAATCATGAATCATAGTACTGAGTATAGGAGTTAGGATGTTATGGTGCGCTTGTATAAGAACATTGGTGAGGCCACATTTGTAGCACTGTCTTGTGCACAGATCTGGTCATCTAACTATAGGGAAGAATAGCAGTAAGATTGAAGGAATGCAGAGAAGATTTACTAGGACGTTGCCCGGTTTTTTCAAGAGTTGAGTTACAGGGAAAGACTGAACAGTTTAGAACTTTATACTTTGGAGCGTAGAAGATTGAGGGAGGATTTGATAGAGGTTTACAAAATTATGAGGGGTATAGACAGAGTAAATGCGAGTAGGTTCTTTCCACTTAAATTAGGAGAGATAAATACGAGAGGACATGGCTGTAGGGTGAAAGGGAAAAGTTTAGGGGGAAATATTAGGGGAACTTCTTCACTCAGTGCTGAGAGTGTTAAGCGAGCTGCTATCTGACGTGGTAAATGCGGGCTCACACTTAAGTTGTAAAAATAAATTAGATAGATACATGGATGAGAGAGGTCTGGAGGGTTTTGGACTGGGTGCAGGTCAATGGGACAGCCGCGTTAGGTTTCGGCACAGACTAGAAAGGCCAAATGAACTGTTTTCTCTGCTGTAGTGTCCTATGGTTGTATGGTTCTAGGTGAAATTTAATGCAAGTAAAAGTAAAATATTACGTATATGAAGCAGAAATATTAAATATAAATATACAATGATCTTGAGAAAGAAAGTGCACAGTTATGAGAAGGATTTGAGTCTCCTGGAAGGCATCAGTATCAACACCTAGGCAATGCACTGAAGCCATTAAGAAGGCTAATATACAGAAATGTTGGGCTATATAATGCGCTCAGAGGAGTTCAGAGTCTAGAGAGAACATCCCTTAAGCTGTTTCATGCACTTGTGAGGCCACGCCTTGAGAACCGTGGTACAATTCTGATCTCCATATTTTAAGGGATGTTAAGGCACTGGAAAGAGATCAGAGAAGGGTGGCTACTCTCATTACAGAACTGTAGAGTGTGAGCTATGCAGAAAGATTGATAGAGTGAAATCTATTTGGTGACATATAATGAGATAAGATATGATAGAAGTGTTCAGAGTCATTAAGGGTAAAGGTAACTAGGATGCCAACTGCTACTTCAAAATTGATCCATCAGCAAGGAAACGTGGAGACTGGTTAAAGGGAGTTTTTCAGACTAACGTTAGAAAGCAATTCATTACAGAGTGATTTGACAGATACACAATGAACTCAACACTCTCACACAGAAGCACAGATTGACAGGTACAGAATGAACCTCACACTCTCAGAATCAGAATTATAATCAGGGTTATTTCCACCGGCATGTGACTTAGTAGTTGCAGTTCAAAGCAATACCTAATCAAGAAGACAGAAAAAGTAAATAGTAATAATAAAGAATATAAAAAATAATAACGATACTAAACAAAAATGAAAAAGAATTGCAGTATAATTATATTAAATGATTAAAAGGTGCAAAATCAGAAATACCACATGGTAAAAAAAATGTGGTAATATAGAAAGATTTAATGTCCATTTAGGAATCGAATGGCAGAGCGGAAACAGTTGTCCCTCAGTCTTGTCCCTCAAGTACAGAACTTGAGGGTTCTGTACCTCCTGCCTGATGGGTAACAGTGAGAAACGGGCATGCCCAGAGTGCTGGAGGTCTTTAATAATGGTCGTTGCCTTTCTGAGAAACCGCTCCCTAAAGATGTCCTGGGTACTTTGTAGGCTAGTACTCAAGATAGAGCTGACAAGGTTTACAATCTCCTTCACTTCTTCCGGTCCTGTGCATTATCACACTGTATCATAGACTGACAGGTACAGAGTGAACCCCACTCTCTCACTCTGTACAAGAGGACAGACATGGGACAGAGTGAACCCCACTCTCTCACTCTGTACAAGAGACAGACATGGACAGAATGAACCCCACACTCTACTAGGTGATACAGGAGGAAAAATAATCCTGGAACCTATGCATCTGTTTCTGCATGTCTCTCTGTCTGCTTGGGCTATCTATTTGTCAGTTTCCCTATCGGCTCTCTCTCTCGACACCCCCCCTCTCTCTCTCCTCCCTCTCTCTCTCTCGACACACCCCCTCTCTCTCTGTCTTACTCCTAAGATTTACCTCATGTTGTCTTCCTTTTTGTTAATTTCCAGCCGCCATGCACATACTCATCTGCCAATTTCCAGTACTTCTGTATTATTTAAACGGACTGCCCATTCCATAGCCGATTGAAATATTTATTCTCTATTTCTTTGACCTTTGACTGCTTTGAGATACCCATTAAAGACTGTTACATCAGCACCATGACACGCAAAATGCTGGAGGAACTCAGCAGAGTTTCTCGTGTTGCCCTGAATTGCCCACATCCTCAGATTTCTCGTTTCTGTACATTAGCAACGAGCTCACTTTTCCGTTTCCATCCTGATCTCGGTCTCTCTATTGTATCTTCGTCAAATCTGTGTTTGTGTATTTCGAATTCTATTGACTTCATCACTTATATCATTCATATATGTGAGAGGTAAACATCTTTACGTTGTGTCTCTGTGTAAATGTGCAATGTGCAATTTATAGTAAATTATAACAACAGTATGTACAGCAGGGCAGTCACAGAAAGATAGAAATACTTGTGTGCGTGCGTGTGCTTGCGTGTGTGTGTGTGTGTGTGTGTGTGTGGTGTGTGTGTGTGTGTGTGTGTGTGTGTGTGTGTGTGTGTGGTGTGTGTGTGTGTGTGTGTGTGTGTGTGTGTGTGTGTGTGTGTCTGTGTGTCACCAGGAAGAAGTTGAAGTACTGAAGGACCGTTCAAAATGGGAAACTGCAGGGACGGAGGTAGCGATCAGTCAGTGTCACTGGTCTCCGTTCGTAGATGAATATTTAACCAACAAAATGATGAAATCTGTAAGGGAAAAGCTAAATAAAAACACAAAATGCTGGAAACTCCAGCAGGCCAGACAGCACCTATGCGATGAGGTAGTGACGACGTTTCGGGCCGAAACCCTTCATCAGGAGGGTAATCTGTAAGGGGTAGCTGCTTCCTGACAAAGCTCAGTCTTTAAAATTAAATCTACCACCAAAGACGCTGCTGAGGTGATGCCAAAGAATTTTCAAGCCAAAGAATTCTCCAATCGCCCCAATGTTTACAACAGAGACAATGGTGTTGAATTAAAGTGTTTGTTCAACTAAAGGTAGTGAGGTGTATAATCGTATCTCTGGAGACAGATCCTCTGTATAAATCCGGGCCGTTTTGAATGCATCAGCTGTCTGACGGAACTGTGAATACAGGAGGCAACAGAAATCACAGATTCTCACTGAAATTGATAGATAGATAGATACTTTATTCATCCCCATGGGGAAATTCAACTTTTTTTCCCAATGTCCCATACACTTGTTGTAGCAAAACTAATTACATACAATACTTAACTCAGTAAAAAACATGATATGCATCTAAATCACTATCTCAAAAAGGCATTAATAATAGCTTTTAAAAAGTTCTTAAGTCCTGGCGGTTGAATTGTAAAGCCTAATGGCATTGGGGAGTATTGACCTCTTCATCCTGTCTGAGGAGCATTGCATCGATAGTAACCTGTCCGCTGAAACTGCTTCTCTGTCTCTGGATGGAGCTATGTAGAGGATGTTCAGAGTTTTCCATAATTGACCGTAGCCTACTCAGCGCCCTTCGCTCAGCTACCGATGTTAAACTCTCCAGTACTTTGCCCATGACAGAGCCCGCCTTCCTTACCAGCTTATTAAGACGGGAGGCGTCCCTCTTCTTAATGCTTCCTCCCCAAACACGCCACCACGAAGAAGAGGGCGCTCTCCACAACTGACCTATAGAACATCTTCAGCATCTCACTACAGACATTGAATGACGCCAACCTTCTAAGGAAGTACAGTCGACTCTGTGCCTTCCTGCACAAGGCATCCTGTGTTGGCAGTCCAGTCTAGCTTCTCGTCTAACTGTACTCCCAGATACTTGTAGGTCTTAACCTGCTCACACATTCTCCATTAATGATCACTGGCTCCATATGAGGCCTAGATCTCCTAAAGTCACCACCATCTATCTGTCAAGTAGGTCCACTATCCAATCCACCATGTGAGAGTCTACTCCCATCTCCGTTAGTTTGTGCCTTAAGATCTTGGGCTGGATGGTGTTAAAGGCACTAGAGAAGTCCAGGAATGTAATCCTCACAGCACCACTGACCCCATCTAGGTGAGAGAGGGATTTGTGCAGCAAATACGTGATAGCATCCTCCACTCCCACCTTCTCCTTATACGCAAACTGAAATGGACTACCCAGTCATCTGGCGGATAGAAGACATTTACTTTCCTTTTATTTCAGCCTTTGGAATTCCTGGTAAGCCGCAGTGTCGCTGCCGTGGGTGAATGTTGACGTTTTAATCCAATGATGTGATTGATTCTCCTGCTGATTTAAACTGTCACATTCCAGTCCCAGTATTCCGCATTTCAGGAGTGGAGTGGAAACACCGGGACTACGGATGCTGGGGTTTGGATCTAAAATCAAACGGCTGCAGGAATTCAGCGCATCGGCCAGTTTCTGTGAGACTGAGCGGGACAGGTCCTGCTCTTCCAGCGGCTTGTGATCAATAATGGGAAATGCGGGTCTCTGCTTTTGGTCTTGAAGCAGCTGCACTGCATTTGCAAATATTGTGTTCATACAGCCCGCGGAGCTTATGCCAATTGACTGTCTGCAATTTGAATGTGAGTGATTGTCTATTTAGGAGCATCAATGAAACCATCGACTGTAGTAACTCATTAGTAAGTGTGAGGAGTTCCGTGTTGTAACACGAAACTGTTGTGGTTTTTCGGTGAATGTCTGCGTTATGACTGAATATAAAGCAGGTGGTGGACAACATTTTGAAGTCGGTGCTGAGTCAATTAACACAACCGACGTGGTGGTTCATAGTTACCAATACTGTGAAATGTATTCTATTCTATCTACATCCGACACGGTTACAGACATCTGACCACGGCACCCGAGTTTGAATTCCGCTCCCCTGCTTCCCCGTGATGGATTCAGTGGGAGGCGCCATGTCTGTCTGTGTCAGACTGCGCTGTATCGGTTGGAATCAGTCAATGTTCAGTTGTAAAGTCAGTGAGATGTGTGATGAGCAAACCAGGCTGAGATGGGGTCTGGAGTTGAACCCGCTGTGACGATGCTGCTAACGTGAGAGAGAGAAGAAGAGAGGGGAGGCATATCCTGCTGCAGATGCTGATAATGAGAGAGAGAGAGAGAGAGAGAGAGAGAGAGGAGGAGAGAGAGAGAGAGGAGAGAGAGAGAGAGAGAGAGAGAGAGAGGAAGAGAGAGAGAGAGAGAGAGAGAGAGAGAGAGAGAGAGAGAGAGAGAGAGACAGAGAGATGATTTAGTGTTATGGCTTCTTCGATAATTGTTTACTTTGCTCCAAGAACACTCACTTTGCCTGCTTGTGTAGATTCCTGCTGAGCCGGCGAGGCGGGACCAGGTGATGGACATGGAGTTGAGGGATGGCTGGTACCCACCCCGTCAGGGGAGATAAAAGCAGGTCTGCTGAGGCACAGGCAGACACAGAACGGGACACTGAAAGAGTGTTGGGCACCCACGCGAAGGTGGGGGTTTGGAGGATCGATTCGGGGAGAATCGATCAGAGGCTCACAGTGTGTGAGGCAGACCGGTGGGGGCTTGTGTGTGTGTCCACCCTCCCCTGGGTGACAGACTCACCAGTGAAGAACGGTCTGGTCTGGTACGGAGGGGTCACAACAGGACAAGAAGACAACGGAAGGTTTGGCCTGCAACTGCATCACCTCTCGCTCTCTCTCTCTCTCTCTCTCTCTCTCTCCGCTCTCTCTCTCTCTCTCTCTCTCTCTCTCTCTCTTTCTCGCCTCCTCCTCTCTCTCTCTTTCTCTCACTCTCTCTCTCTCTCGCTCTCTCTCTCTCTCATCTCTCTCTTTCTCTCCCTCTCTCTCTCTCTCGCGCCTCTCTCTCTCTGTCTGTCTCTCTGTCTCTCTCTCGCTCTCTCTGTCTGTCTGTCTCTCTCTCTCTGTCTCTCTCTCTGTCTCTCTCTCTGTCACTCTGTCTGTTTCTCTCTCTCTGTCTCTCTGTCTCTCTCTCTCTCTCTCGCTCCTCTCTCTCTCTCCTCTCTCTCTCTCTCTCTCTCTCTCTCTCTCTCTCTCTTCTCTCTCTCTCTCCCTCTCTCTCTCTCTCTAAGGGTACAACAGCAACTACCATCGACTTACACTAAACTGAACTGAACGGAACTCTGCACCATCTTAAGTCTGATACTGTAACTGTTTTCCCACAGATGCAGCATTGACTCTGAGGAGGGAGTGAACCAGTTTTATCTTTCCGCTGCCACTTCACATTTCGGTCATCAGTAAGGAATCGGTATTCAGATCATATTAACTTTATTTTCCTGTGCAAACTCCTTCTCTGTCTCGGCCAGCTCGACGCCCTCTCTCGACCCTCCCACCGCTAAATGTAACAATGAAATGGAAATATTAGAGGATCCGCTCAAACTGCTGCATTGGCTTCTGCTCAACTTTTCTCAACTTGCTGTTCCCTGTCCTCTCTTCCAGCGAACTTGGTGGCGATTGTGATCCTGTCCCGGGGGAAGTGCGGTCTCTCCAAATGTGTCACTCGATACCTGGTGGGAATGGCAGCGGCCGATCTCCTATTCGTTATCTCGGATCCGCTGTTGAGGTGCACTGTTAATATTTATTTTCCCTATTCATTCCTGCGGATCACTCCTGTGTGCAGAGTCGGTCAATGGTTGGTTTCTGCGAGCACTACAACCTCAGTCCTGGCTGACTGTCGCTTTCACCGTCGATCGATTTGTGGCTATTTGCTACGAGAAAGCTGAAAACAAAATATTGCACCGAGAGAAACGGGCGGCTGTGGTTATCGGGGCAGTGAGTGTGCTGGTCTGTTTGAAGAGTGTCCCCTGGGGCTTTGCATTCGAGCCCGTGTATTTATATATAATGGTGTTTCCCTGGATTGTTCTCTTATACCAAGCTACTCAACCTCTCCCTCATGGGCGGCATTTGAAATGTTACACCTCATTTTAACCCTTGTCTTCCATTCTTTCTGATTTTGCTGTTGAAAATCCTGACTGTCAGGCGGATTCTGCTGGCCAGTCGAGCCCGCAGGGGGTTCCGGGGGCAAAAGAGTGGGGAGAATGTCAAGGACCGGAAGATGGAGAACCGACGCAAATCCATCGTTTTGCTCTTCAGCATAACCGGTAGTTTCATATTGTTGTGGGCAACACGGGTGATATTTTACATCTATCAGCGGATTTCAAAGAGTTATTCTGGTTCTGCCACGGATCCCCGTTACATCACAGGACACACTTCGAATATGCTGCAGGCTCTCAGTCCTGCACCAACACGTGTATTTACGCCCTGACCCAGAGCAAATTCAGCCAGGAACTGAAGGAATGCTGCGAAATACCCCACTAAATCGGATTTTCAGACTCGTGAAACATGAAAAATAAATGCTGTAAAGTATTACAATTCAGCTGCCTTCATGCTCCCGGTTCTATCCCCCCACTTGTGGGTAAATGGAAATAATGCGATGAAACAGAGTTACAGAACAAACAAGAGAAGATCTGCGGATGGTCGAAATACAAAACAGCACACACAAGATCAGATCCTGATGAAGGATCTCGCCCCGAAACGTCGACTGTTGACTCTTTTCCTCACAGAAAATGCTGGAAGAACTCAGCGCCAGGTGGCATCTAAGGAAAAGAGTAAATTCGCCGTTTCGGGCCGAGACCCTTCATCAGAGTCCTGTCAACTGTTTACTCTTTTCCATTTCGTGTGTGTTGCCTTAGAGCAACCACTCCTACTCCCTTCATAAACACCCCTTTCCTGCACCCTCTTTTTCCTCCTCCTTCTCCACCTGTAGGTTTCCCTTCTCACTGCCAGCTTGAACTATCTCCCTGTAAGAGGGTTTCCTGTTCTACAATTGCGGACAAAGTACCAGTCACCTTCACTTGTCTCTCTGTGAGGGGATGGAGACGGTGAGGGCGAACCAGAGAGCCAATGAGACATCGCGAGGAGAGGGCGCCGCGGGAGAGGGTGCCACGGAGATGACGCCAGATTGAGCGCGTAAGGGAGAGGGTGCGGCGAGGTTGAGCGCGAGGGAGAGCGACAGAAGGGGGACATCGCGAGAGTGGGGAGCCCACGAGGGAGTTTGTGTGCGGGAGAGGGCGCGAAGCAGAGCACGTGAGGAAGAGCGCGGGGGACAGGACAGGGACGCGGGGCAGATGTTGCGAGAATGAGCTCGAGGGAATGGACGTGTGGGAGAGAGGGAGAGACAGAGAGAGAGATAGAGAGAGAGAGAGAGAGAGAGAGAGAGAGAGAGAGAGAGAGAGAGAGAGAGAGAGAGAGAGAGAGAGAGATAAAGGAGTCAGACAGGGAGAGAGAGACAGAGAGAGAGTCAGACAGGGAGAGAGAGACAGAGAGAGAGTCAGACGGAGAGACAGAGAAAGAGACAGAGAGAGAGATAGAGAGTCAGACAGGGAGAGAGACAGACAGAGAGAGAGAGAGGGAGAATCAGACAGGGAGAGAGAGACAGAGAGAGAGAGAGGAGAGGAGAGAGAGAGAGAGAGAGAGAGAGGTTAGAGGGAATAGAGAGGGAGAGATAGGGGAGACAGCGAGAGAAAGAGAGAGTTGGGAAGAAAAAATATATAGAGAGAGGGAGATAGAGGGGGATAGAGGGAGAGAGAGAGGGGGAGAAAGAGAGCGAGGAGAGGAAGGAGGGCGAGAGAGAGGGTCAGAGAGAGATAGAGGGAGAGTCAGACAGGGAGGGAGAGACAGAGAGAGATAGAGAGAGAGTCAGACAGGGAGAGAGAGACAAAGAGAGAGAGAGAGAGACAGAGGAGAGAGAGACAGAGAAAGAGGTTAGAGGAAGGAGAGGGAGAGATAGGGGAGACAGCGAGAGAGAGAGAGAGGCATAGTGAGAGAGGGTTAGAGGGAATGAGAGGGAGAGATAGGGGAGACAGCGAGAGAAAGAGAGAGTTGGAGAAAAAATATATATAGAGAGAGATAGGGGATAGAGGGAGAGGGAGAGAGAGGGGGAGAAAGAGAGAGAGGAGAGGAAGGAGGGCGAGAGAGAGGGTCAGAGAGAGATAGAGGGAGAGGGAGATTGGGAGAGGGAGAGTGAGGGGGGAGAGGGAGAGTGAGAGGGAGAGGGAGAGAGACAGAGGAGAGAGACGGAGAGGAAGAGAGAGGGAGAGAGACAGAGGTAAGAACTGTGGGGTGGTGATTTCAGATTACTACATGGTCACGTGCTTACGAGGTAAGAGATGGTATGTTGGTACAGTTAAATGTGTGGCTCACAATCTGAGGCAGGAGGGAGGTACCAGGAACACAGGTCGTTGGTCTCTCTTCCAGGATAAGTGGGACTGGTATAAGGGGGATGGGTCACAGTGAAGGGGAAGTAATATCTCACAGGGAAGCTTGCTGAAGCCACCGGATGATTGTTATCATGTGGCATGTGGAGGGGGTGTTGGGATCCTGAGCTACAGGTCAGTAAGTAGCATTGAGCAGAAGGTAGAGATGAGGTCGATGAACCTTAAAACGGAATTCAAGATGGGGCCACGTTAATGGGCGCAGTGGCAACACGAACGGCCGAAATGAGTTTATTTCAGTGCAGGGTGTAGATCAGTTAATGCAGATGTACTTAGGGCCTGGATTAGCATATGGTACCGTGATTCATCCATTGCAGAACTCTGGTTGAGAGAAGGGCAAGACTGGTATCTAAACATTCAGTGTTCATATGATTCAGACAGTGCCGGGGAGGTAAATGAGGTTGGGGAGCTGCTGTGCTGATCGAGCTGAACGTCACAAGTGTAGGACATCCTGGAGACTCATCCAGTGAGACAATATGGGTGGAACTCAGGAATGAGAAAAGTGCAATCACTGCGATGGGAATATACTGCAGGACCCCAAATAGCCAGTAAGACAGAGGGATAGATACGTCAGCAGGTTATGAGATGACGTAAAACAATAGAGTAGCACTTGTGAGTGACTAATCTCCCCAGAATGACTGGGGACTCCCTTACAGCCTGAGGTTGGATGGGATATTATTTGTTGAGTTCAGGAAGGTTTCCAGAAACAGGATGTAGATGGTCCACCAGGTAGGTGGGCAGACTTGACATAGTAATGGGAAATGAGTGAGATGACTGAGTTTCATTGGGAAGGATTTACGGATTATAATTCTGGAGGTTTTCAGACAGTTATTGATAAGGATAAGTCTGGACCTGCAGGTGGATCAATGTAAATTTGTGGAAGGAAAATTATAGCAGAATTGGGCAGGAATCACAGAGAGTGAAGTTTGGGAGCTGATGCTACTGGTTAAGTCTATGTCTGACATGTGAGAGTCACTTACAGTCCAGCTGGTCAGTATTCAGGAAATTTCCCGTCCTTGTGATGAAGGTGGAGAAGGACGTGTTCGCTCCGGAATTTAGGGCGATGAGAAATATTACTTTTGTTTAAAAATGTAAGAGGAGACATACGTAAGGGCGAAGAAGTTGAAATTAGGGCAGGGTCTTGGAGGGACAGACAGGAAAGAAGAAACAAGCACACTGTGAAACGGGAGAGTTAAGAGTGGCCAGGAAATGTCCTCATTCTGGAGATCAATGAGAATCCCAAGGCATCTCATGAAGGACACAGTAGAGTGGGGAGAGGACAGGACCACTCTACGACAAAAGTGGGGCGATTATGCCCAGAGCCAGAGTTAGCATGCGAGGTAGAAAATGAATACTGCTGTTAACTAAGGATAAGGATAAGGAGGAAAGCGGTGTTGAGAATGGAGGTATGGTGATATTCCCTGGCGTATTAATACTAAAGAGAAGGTGTGGTTGGGTCTCCTAAACCATTTAGATGGGTAAATACGTTGCGAGATTTAGTCCATTGTGGGACACAAACCATATGCAGTTAATATGATGATTAAATTGCCGGCACTGTCCTGTAAAACAGAGATCTTAACAACATCTGACCCGTACTGCGATAGAAGGGAATGGTCTGTCTCTTTTATAATCGTACCCTGCATTTGTGACCGCTCAGGAATAGTCAACCTTTGACTACAGGGACAGTGAACTTTACAATATCTAGACCTTTACTACCAGGACACAGAACAATAAAACTCACCAGTACTGTGCAGGGAGGTACACGGTCATGTATACACACACAGCACTGTACTCCACTGTTAAACACTAGAACAGCCACAGCAATTCAAGGACAGAGAACTGTATAACCGTGATAATGGACTTCAATTCATGTACACTATCTATCCCCCAAATCCCACTGGATATCTCTCAGGATGTATCAGAGAGTTGACAGAGGGGAACATTGAATATTGTGTGCTTCAATTTCCAAACACTTTTGAAACGTCAGCAGCAGTAAGAGGGACAGAAATGTAGGCAGGTTCTGGAAAGTAGTAAAAGCAACAGAGAAGTGTGTGATTGTAATTTCCCCAACATGTGGCTCCGAGGAGCGAAATTTGATGGCATCGTGGAAATGTTACCCAGCATGTAGCGCCTATACTATATCAGTTTGTGCAGATTTAGCATGTGATCGAAATCTTTGATAATGTTCTTTAGCTCTACAGTGGAGAATAGCCTGACGGGTCTGACTCAGAATCACCAGTGCCCTTGAATGCAGTAGCAATTGAAAAGTTGTGAATGCAGCCAGTCCATCACAGGTAAAGCACACTGAACACATCTGTTACAGGAAAGCTGCTTCCATCGTGCAGGCGATGCTCTCCTTTACGTGCTGCCATCCAGAGGGTGTTACAGGAGCCTCATGTCGCACAGCACCAGGTTCAGGAATAGCTGTTACCCCTCAACGATCAGGCTTTTGGAAGCAGAGGAGATAATGTCACTCAGCGCAGTGGTTGCGTCTCTGGCACCGAGACTGGACCCTCAGCTGAAAAGGGAAGAAGGCAAAAGCGGAGAGCAGTATGTTGCGAGGACGTGGAGGTGGATCGAACCCAAGTGCTGAACAAGGGCGTGGAGGCTGAGGAGGGAGACGCTGCCGTCGTAGCGAGCTTGGGAAGGGTTCCAAGGGGGGATTTTCCACTGCGTCTTGGTCTTGGTAGTTAATACCGGAACAAGGTTAGACTTAGAACTGATAGTTTCTAAACACCATGGAGTGAGGATACTCATACACGAGTTGACCAACGAACTGGCACCTTCTGGTATTGGTCACATGACCCCTTACACTACTGTTTGATGGAATGCAGGTGTACGTAATGATTGGAACCTGGGAACAGATTGGGAACTAGCGAGGTACTAAAGGCCCAATTCCTGAGTAAGCCAGCCAGGTGCCAGAAGGGATCATGACACAGTAATGGTAGGGGGATTCGATAGTTAGGGGGACCGATAGGAGGTTCTGTGGAAGCGATAGAGAATCCCAGATGTAGGGCCGTGGTCCATGTAGGGACCAATGACGTGGGTGGGAAGAGTGAGGAGGTCCTGATATGTGAGTTTAGGGAGCTATGCGCCAAGTTAAAGGACAGGACCTGCAGGATAGCAATCTCAGGATTGCTACCAGTGCCACGTGCAGGTGGGTTTAGAAATAGCAAGATAGTGCAGATCAATCCGTGGCTGAAGACACGGTGCAGGAGGGAGGGCTTCAGATTTATGGATAATTGAGCAGTTTTCCAGGGAAGGTGGCACCTGTTCCGGCGGAACGGTTACATCTGAACTGGAGGAGGACAGATATTCTTGCAGGTAGGTTTAGAACATAGAACATAGAATAGTACAGTACATTACAGGCCCTTCGGCCCACAATGTTGTGCCGACCCACAAACTCTGACTCCCATATAGCCCCCCACCTTAAATTCCTCTATATATCTGTCTAGTAATCTGTTAAACTTCACTAGTGTATCTGCCTCCACCACTGACTCAGGCAGTGCATTCCACGCACCAACCACTCTCTGAGTGAAAACCCTTCCTCTAATATCCCCCTTGAACTTCCCTCCCCTTACCCTAAAGCCATGTCCTCTTGTACTGAGCAGTGGTGCCCTGGGGAAGAGGCGCTGGCTGTCCACTCTGTCTATTCCTCTTAATATCTTGTACACCTCTATCATGTCTCCTCTCATCCTCCTTCTCTCCAGAGAGTAAAGCCCCAGCTCCCTTCATATCTGATCATAATGCACACTCTCTAAACCAGGCAGCATCCTGGTAAATCTCCTCTGTTCCCTTTCCAATGCTTCCACATCCTTCCTATACTGAGGCGACCAGAACTGGACACAATACTCCAAGTGTGGCCTAACCAGAGTTTTATAGAGCTGCATCATTTCATCGCGTCTATTAAACTTTATCCCTCGACTTCTGAAAGCTAACATCCCATAAGCTTTCTTAACTATCCTATCTACCTGTATCTGCTCCTCCACACTAACAAGTATCCTGCCATTTACTTTGTACTCTGCCTTGGAGTTTGTCCTTCCAAAATGTACAACCTCACACTTTTCCGTGTTGAACTCCATCTGCCACTGCTCAGCCCACTTCTGCATCCTATCAATGTCTCTCTGCAAATCTTCGACAGTCCTCTACACTATCTACAACACCACCAACCTTTGTGTCGTCTGCAAATTTGCCAACCCACCCTTCCACCCCCAAATCCAGGTCGTTAATAAAAATCACAAAACGTAGAGTTCCCAGAACAGATCCTTGTGGGACACCACTAGTCACAACCTAGAGAGTCTCCAGTGGATTTAAACTAGCTGGGGAGGGGGAACCAGAGTGTAGGAACAGATGTATGGGAGGAGGAAGAAAATGAAGACACTGAAGTTCTTCGTACTGTTAGAAATAAACAGAGAGGAAGACGTGGGGAATTACTTAAATGCATTTATTTTAATGCTAGGAGCATTGTAAGAAAGGTGGGAAGGGACCGCAGCTGTTTACAATATACATTAATGACTTAGTTGAAGGGATTAATAGTAACATTAGCAAATTTGTTGATGACACAAAGCTGGGTGGCAGTGTGAAATGTCAGGAAGATGTTATGAGAATGCAGGGTGACTTGGACAGGTTGGGTGAGTGGGCAAATGTATGGCAGATGCAGTTTAATGTGGGTAAATGTGAGGTTATCCACTTTGGTGGCAAGAGCAGGAAGGCAGATTACTATCTAAATGGAGTCAAGTTAGGAAAAGGGGAAGTACAACGAGATCTAGGTGTTCTTGTACATCATTCAATGAAAGCAAGCATGCAGGTACAGCAGGCAGTGAAGAAAGCTAATGGCATGCTGGCCTTTATAACAAGAGGAATTGAGTATTGGAGTAAAGAGGTCCTTCTGCAGCTGTACAGGGCCCTGGTGAGACCCTACGTGGAGTATTGTGTGCAGTTTTGGTCTCCAAATTTGAGGAAGGACATTCTTGCTATTGAGGGAGTGCAGCGTAGGTTCACGAGGTTGATTCCCGGGATGGCGGGACTGTCATATCTTGAAAGATTGGAACGACTGGGCTTGTACACACTGGAATTTAGAAGGATGAGAGGAGATCTGATTGAAACATATAAGATTATTAAGGGATTGGACACGCTGGAGGCGGGAAGTATGTTCCCGCTGATGGGTGAGTCCAGAACTAGAGGCCACAGTTTAAGAATGAAGGGTAGGGCATTTAGAACAGAGATGCGAAAAAACCTTTTCACCCAGAGAGTGGTGGATATGTGGAATGCTCTGCCCCAGAAGGCAGTGGAGGCCAAGTCTCTGGATGCATTCAAGAAAGAGTTAGGTAGAGCTCTTATAGATAGTGGGGTCAATGGATATGTGGAGAGGGCAGGAACGTGGTACTGATTGCGTATGTTCAGCCATGATCACAGTAAATGGTGGTGCTGGCTAAAAGGGCCGAATGGCCTACTCCTGCACCTACTGTCTATTGTCTATTGTCTATTGACGCAAGCCCCAAGCAAAGCATAGAAGGCAAATAATTTGTATAAGCTCCACCGACCTAAATAAAAAAACGAAAAAAGTAATCTCTGTCTCCCTCTACTGGACATAGAACTCGTTGCCGTCGAC
The DNA here is from genome assembly GCF_048418815.1 of Hemitrygon akajei. Taxonomy (NCBI): domain Eukaryota; kingdom Metazoa; phylum Chordata; class Chondrichthyes; order Myliobatiformes; family Dasyatidae; genus Hemitrygon; species Hemitrygon akajei. The sequence goes on from NW_027332060.1 coordinate 663,291, forward strand.
GTGTATTTCAATATAATTAAATTGGAAGGAACATTTTTTTTGTGAAACAAAATGACCTTCAATTTTGAAAGTAACCTTCATAATATTAGATAAGGAAAGGAAAACACATCCAAAACAATTCTTGAAATATTTGCTCAAAAGAAAAGCAATCGCCATCTTCAAATTATCCAATATATCTTTAAAACGTAAGGAAGTCCAAATAATTACTTAAAAGATCCTTACAAAAGCATACGAACCAAAAAAAAATATTAGTTCATTTAAATGCTGCAGAGAAAAGATTCTAGATGGTTCAAAATTATTTGCAGTCTTTCAACAGCTCTCCCGTTATGTCTTCTGAGGTTAAAACCATCCAAACCAGTCTTTTTCAGAGATAAAAATACATTTTAAGGTAAAGGTACATTTTAAGGGAGAGGAGGTGTTGGAGTTGTTAAAATATATTAGGACGGATAAGTCCCCGGGGCCTGACGGAATATTCCCCAGGCTGCTCCACGAGGCGAGGGAAGAGATTGCTGAGCCTCTGGCTAGGATCTTGATGTCCTCGTTGTGCACAAGAATGATATCGGAGGATTAGAGGGAGGCGAATGTTGTCCCCTTGTTCAAAAAAGGTAGTAGGGATCGTCCGGGTAATTATAGACCAGTGAGCCTTACATCTGTGGTGGGAAAGCTGTTGGAAAAGATTCTTAGAGATAGGATCTATGGGCATTTAGCAAATCATGGTCTGATCAGGGACAGTCAGCATGGCTTTGTGAAGGGCAGATCGTGCCTAACAAGCCTGATAGAGTTCTTTGAGGAGGTGACCAGGCATATAGATGAGGGTAGTGCAGTGGTTGTGATCTACATGGATTTTAGTAAGGCATTTGACAAGGTTCCTCACGGTAGGCTTATTCAGAAAGTCAGAAGGCATGGGATCCAGGGAGGTTTGGCCAGGTGGATTCAGAATTGGCTTGCCTGCAGAAGGCAGAGGGTTGTGGTGGAGGGAGTACATTCAGATTGGAGGGTTGTGACGATTGGTGTCCCACAAAGATCTGTTCTGGGACCTCTACTTTTCGTGATTTTTATTAACGACCTGGATGTGGGGGTAGAAGGGTGGGTTGGCAAGTTTGCAGACAACACAAAGATTGGTGGTGTTGTAGATAATGTAGAGGATTGTCAAAGATTGCAGAGAGACATTGGTGGGATGCAGAAGTGGGCTGAGCAGTGGCAGATAGAGTTCAACCCGGAGAAGTGTGAGGTGGTACACTTTGGAAGGACAAACTCCAAGGCAGAGTACAAAGTAAATGGCAGGATACTTAGTAGTGTGGAGGAGCAGAGGGATCTGGGGGTACAAGTCCACAGATCCCTGAAAGTTGCCTCACAGGTAGATAGGGTAGTTACGAAAGCTTATGGGGTATAGTTTATAGCTTTCATAAGTCGAGGGATAGAGTTTAAGAGTCACGGGGTAATGATGCAGCTCTATAAAACTCTGGTTAGGCCACTCTTGGAGTACTGTGTCCAGTTCTGGTCGCCTCACTATAGGAAGGATGTGGAAGCATTGGAAAGGGAACAGAGGAGATTTATCAGGATGCTGCCTGGTTTAGAGATTATGCATTATGATCAGAGATTAAGGGAGCTAGGGCTTTACTCTCTGGAGAGAAGGAGGATGAGAGGAGACATGATAAAGGTGTACAAGATATTAAGAGGAATAGACAGAGTGTACAGCCAGCGCCTCTTTCCCAGGGCACCACTGCTCAGTACAAGAGGATATGGCTTTAAGGTAAGGGGAGGGAAGTTCAAGGGGGATATTAGAGGAAGGTTTTTCACTCAGAGAGTGGTTGGTGCGTGGAATGCACTGCCTGAGTCAGTGGTGGAGGCAGATACACTCGTGAAGTTTAAGAGACTACTAGACAGATATATGGAGGAATTTAAGGTGAGGGGTTATATGGGAGGCAGGGTTGAGGGACGGCACAACATTGCGGGCCGAAGGGCCTGTAATGTGCTGTACTATTCTATGTTCTATGTTCTAAAGACTTTCTATTACCGTCAAATCTTCCAATTTCATGACTCTTTACGCCGCGACACAATCAAACCGTTGTAAATCATTCAAACGTCAGGCTTCAGACTCGTCAGGCAAAGAGTTAATAAAACGCAATGCTTCGGCTGGGTCATCAAAACTACGAGACCCAGAATTTTTGACAAAAGGCCTTTATTAGCTGGATATTGTAAAGAAGGAAAGAGCATTTTTTGATATACTAGTCTCATGGCCGAGGCAAATCCAGCACACTTCTTAACAATGCTGCGTGGAAAATCTTCAAAAATGCGAATCTCCGAACCTTGAAATTGAAACAACCTTTGTTTTCTTGCAAGTTTAATAATGCGGTCTTTGTCTCCAAAACGGAGAAAGCACAGACAATATGCTTGTTTTTACCTTGAACCAAAAGTTTTAAAGCATTGGTTCTGTGAGCCATTTCAATATCCGGAGGGTCAGGGAACAAACCTCCGGAAACAAAGATTGAAACATTTTAGCAAAATAATCCAGTGCGTCGGCAGATTCTGATTTCACTTTTAATCCAACAATTCGAATATTATTCCGATGCGACCGAGCTTCCAGATTGACGATTCGATGTTGAGCCTTTTCCAAACGAGACGAAAGGTCAGCCGCATTCTTGAAGATCGCTCAGCGAGTCAATTTTTTCTTCAAATTTATCTCTTAGTTGAGTTGTTTCACTGCTGATTGAGACTCTAATAGCTTCACCCAAGGGGGTTCCTCCGAGAACTCGTCTGCTTTTCTAGGCTTTCCGTTGCCTGGGTCCTGGTTCCTTTTGGTGCTTCGTAAAGTCGCCCTAATTATAACTGTTGCTCTACAGATCCGACTGAATAAAGTTGAAATTTCAAAGTTTAAGTCGGAAAGAGGGGAGATTAAAGGCGGTCAGAAATAAACTATGTCCGACATGTCCGTGAGCCGAAGGCGGAGCCCTCCATTTTCGAATAGTTTCTCCCCGGCGCTGGACTTTACCGTCACTGGGAACAAATGCGCCAGGGGCATCAGCCGCTTGAAGGTGACCTCCCTCTTCGTAGTGTTCCTGACGATCATTGCCATCCTGCTCGCCTGTACAACCCAGGGCTTCTGCAACTTGGGCCTCACCAGCGCAATAGCGAGAAATCCCAACTCTCCGTCGTGGTCTTCCAGAGCGTCTACTAAGAGGGCTTCGCCCTCAGGCACTGGGGGAAATCTGGGGGGGGGGGTCTCCTGCACTCTCACTACTTCCCCGGGCCGCACCACCATTGGCTTCGAATGGGTGAACCACACAGTCCCTCGCTTAAATTCCGTATCCGGCCCAATGCTGCCACGCACTTCGTCAAAATCAGCCCGAAACCCCGGGTGCACGGACACTATCCCCAAAAAGCTCTCACCCGCCTTCTCTTTGCAGGCTCCCATGAGCCTCCGCATACGACGGGTGTTGGTCCCCACCAGAACCGAAACGCCCCTCGTGTCAACTTTTCCGGACAAACCAGCACTAATGTATCAAGAACCTCAGACACTCCCGCATCGGCCTCCAAGAACTCCATTTTCACTGACAAATGACCGTCGTATGGATAATCACAAGCAGCGATACCCAACATCCCCAGTGCACTGAATGGTGTCAACGGTTAATGCTTCAGTTACCGGTTGTAACACGAACGGTACAATAACGTGAACTGCGACCCGGTGTCGATCGGGTGCAGGTTATTCTCGAGAGGGAGGGCAAGAATCCAGTCGTTGTGGTCCATGTAGGGACCAATGACGTGGGTAGGATGAGTGAGGGGGTCCTGCGTAGGGAGTTCAGGGAGTTAGGTGCGAAGCTGAAGAGCAGGACCTCCAGGGTAACAATCTCAGGATTGCTACCTGTGCCACGTGCGAGTGAGGCAAGGAACAGAAGGATTATACAGGTTAATACGTGGCTGAGAGGATGGTGCAGGAGGGAGGGCTTCAGGTTTTTAGATAATTGGGCTTTGTTCCAGGGAAGGTGGGATCCGTTCCGAAGGGACGGTTTACACCTGAACTGGAGCGGTACTAACATTCTTGCAGGGAAGTTTACTAGTGCTTCTTAGGGGGGTTTAAACTAAATTTGCAGGGGGCGGGGATCCAGAATCAGAGAGAGGATAGCGAGAGGAAGAATAAAGGACAGGTGGGGACTACACGGTTCCGGAATATTAAGTGCGTAGTAGAGAAAGGTGAGGCGGAACAAGTGATAAGGAGGACACATGTACAGAGGGATGGTCTGACGGAACATGGAGTTAAATGTGCAGAAAGAATAGGTAAATCTAGGAAGCACAGCAAAATTCTAGGGGCGTATAGCCCGATGGGAGTTCGGGGAGCTGGGTTAAGCACAATAGGCAGAGATTCAAACAGAGAGAGGAGAAATGGGTTAAAAATTCTATATCTGAATGCATGAAGTGTCAGAAATAAGGCGGATGAGCTTGAAGCCCAGGTGCGAATGGGTAACTATGATGTTGTTGGGATAACGGAGACATGGCTGCAGGGAGATCAGACCTGGGAAATGAATGTACAAGGGTATACGTGCTATCGTAGGGACAGAAATGTGGGCAGAGGGGTTGGGGTGGCCCTGTTGGTGAGGAATGAGATTCAGTCCTTTGCAAGGGAGGACATAGGGTCAGGAGAAGTAGAGTCTGTGTGGATAGAATTGAGGAACAGTAAGGGCAAAAGGACCCAAATGGGTGTTGTCTACAGGCCAGCAAACAGTAGCATGGATATTGGGTGCAAGTTGAATAGGGAGTTAACATTAGCATGTTGCAAAGGTAATGTCGCAGTAGTTATGGGGGATTTCAACATGCAGGTGAACTGGGAGAATCAGATTGGTGCTAGACCCCAGGATAGGGAGTTTGTAGAGTGCCTACGGGATGCATTCTTGGAACAGCTTGTATGAGAGCCAACCAGGGACAAGGCTATTCTGGATTTAGTGTTGTGTAATGAACAGGATTTGATAAGCGACCTTGAAGTAAAGGAGCCATTAGGAGGTAGTGATCACAATATGATAAGTTTTTATCTGCAATTTGAGAAGGATAAGGGCAGCTCGGAGGTGTCAGTGTTGCAGTTGAACAGGGGAAACTATGGAGCCATGAGGGAGGAGCTGGCCAAAGTTAACTGGATGGATCTCCTAGCAGAAAAGACAGTGGAACAGCAATGGCAGGTATTCTTGGAAATAATGCACAAGGTGCAAAATCAGTTCATCCCCCAGAGAAGGAAGGATTCAAAGGGGGGAAAGGGGCCTCAGTGGTTGACAAAGGAAGTCAGAGATTGCATAGCATTAAAAAAAAGGAAATATGACAGAGCTAAGGTGAGTGGGAGGACAGATGATTGGGAAGTTTTTAAGGAACAACAGAACTTAACTAAAAAGACAATACGGGGAGAAAAAATGAGGTACGAACGCAAGCCAGGCAGGAATATAAAGGAGGATAGCAAAAGCTTTTTTTGGTATGTGAAGAGAAAGAAGATAGTTAAGAACAATGTTGGGCCCTTGAAGAATGAATTGGGTGAAATTGTTATGGGAAACAGTGAAATGGCAGAAGAATTTAATAAGTACTTTAGATCTGTCTTCACTAAGGAAGACACAAGCAATCTCCCAGATGTATGGATGGGCCAAGGACATAGGGTAACAGAGGAAATGAAACAGATTGACATTAGGAAGGAAACGGTGATGAGTAGACTGATGGGACTGAAGGCTGACAAATCCCCAGGTCCAGGTGGTCTGCATCCTAGGGTACTAAAGGAGGTGGCCCTGGAAATTGCGGATGCATTGGTAATCATTTTCCAACGTTCCTTAGATTCAGGATCAGTTCCTAAGGATTGGAGAATGGCAAATGTTATCCCACTTTTTAAGAAAGGAGGGAGGGAGAAAACAGAGAACTATCGACCTGTCAGCCTGACATCGGTGGTGGGGAAGATGCTAGAGTCCATTATTAAAGATGAAATAGTGGCATATCTAGATAGCAGTGATAGGATTGGGCCGAGCCAGCATGGATCTACCAAGGGTAAATCATGCTTGACTAATCTATTGGAGTTTTTCGAGGATGTAACCAGGAAGTTAGACAAGGAAGATCCAGTGGATGTAGTGTACCTCGGTTTTCAGAAGGCATTTGATAAGGTCCCACATAGGAGATTGGTGGGTCAAATCAAAGCTCATGGCATCGGGGGGAAGACATTGACATGGATAGAAAACTGGTTGGCAGATAGAAAGCAAATGTTAGCGGTGAATGAGTGTTTCTCGGAATGGCAGGTGGTGACTAGTGGGGTGCCATAGGGCTCGGTATTGGGACTGTTTATGATTTACGTCAACGATTTAGATGAAGGCATTGAGAATAACATCTGCAAGTTTGCTGATGATACTAAGCTGGGTGGCAGTGTGACATGTGATGAGGATGTTAGGAGAATTCAGGATGACTTGGATAGGCTGGGTGAGTGGGCAGATACTTGGCAGATGACGTTTAATGTGAATAAGTGTGAGGTTATCCACTTTGCGAGTAAGAACAGGAAGGCAGATTATTATCTGAATGGTGTAAAGTTAGGTAAGGGAGAAATACAAAGAGATCTAGGAGTCCTTGTTCATCAGTCACTGAAGGTGAATGAGCAAGTGCAGCAGGCAGTGAAGAAGGCTAATGGAATGTTGGCCTTTATTGCAAAGGGAATTGAGTACAAGAGCAAGGAAATCCTCTTGCATTTGTACAGGACCCTGGTGAGACCACACCTGGAGTATTGTGTACAGTTGTGGTCTCCGGGGTTAAGGAAGGACATCCTGGCTGTAGAGGAAGTGCAGAGTAGATTCACAAGGTTAATTCTTGGAATGTCAGGACTGTCTTACGCAGAGGGGTTAAAGAGACTGGGCTTGTACACGCTGGAATTAAGGAGATTGAGATATAAGATTATTAAGGGATTGGACAAGATAGAGGCAGGAAATATGTTCCAGATGCTGGGAGAGTCCAGTACCAGAGGGCATAGTTTGAGAATAAGGGGTAGGTCATTTAGGACAGAGTTAGGGAAAAACTTCTTCTCCCAGAGAGTTGTGGGGGTCTGGAATGCACTGCCTCGGAAGGCAGTGGAGGCCAATTCTCTGGATGCTTTCAAGAAGGAGCTAGATAGGTATCTTATGGATAGGGGAATCAAGGGATATGGGGACAAGGCAGGAACCGGGTATTGATAGTAGATGATCAGCCATGATCTCAAAATGGCGGTGCAGGCTCGAAGGGCCGAATGGTCTACTTCTGCACCTATTGTCTATTGTCTATTGAGTATGGCTTTAGCGTATATTCCCTCTATCCATAGCGACACATTGGAGCGTGGTCTTACTAAACCTTCAGGAATCGGGTCTTTTGCTTTCGGGAGTTCCTTGGTACATTGCTGGAAACGTGTTCCCCCAGAGACAGCAGGCCGTTCCCTCACTGGGTCTCCTCTGAGGTTCTCGACACCTTTCCCTGCTTCGAAACCCAGGGGCTCGCTTGCGTGGGGCTTCCTGACGTTCATATTCCCGCCGGAAATGTCCCTCTTCCACACAGTTCAAGCACACGCTACCGGCCGCCCCACTTCTCGCGGAACCCCGGCCACCCGCAGACCTCTGCACAGTCCGTCCCCTTAGCGGGGCCCTCCCTACCAATCCTATCATACAGAGGGTCCACACCCGCTGTTAACACCCGGGACATCTCAGTTCTCAGCTCCTCCACCATCTCCGTTACCATTTCCCGGTTTGGGCTGGCCCCGGTCGCTGTACCGCAAGGGCCTGCTACCGAGGACTGTACCCTGCTGACAGAGATTCTATTGCGGCCCCAACGCGCTTTCCTCCTCCCGCACCTCTCTGATCAGCTGATCAAATGAGGGAGTGGTCGCGTTTTAGGGGACTGCTGGAGGCCCCGAGCAATCATGTCCTGGGACTGGGCGCCCTTGGCAATCTGGTCCGTCCATCTCAGGCGCCTGAATGACCCTCGGCTGTCTCTCTAGCGGAAAGCTTCTCCCCCATTTCCTGACGCATGCTTTGAAACAACCGCCCCCCACAGGAGATCCCGTGGCTCTCTGTCATACCAAAAGCGCACTCTAATGGGTCTCGATGCTCAGCGAGGGGAACAGAGAGTTGGTTAACTGTCACGCTTCCTACTACCTCAGCCGCCAACCTCTTCAAACTTTCAGTTAATCGCTGTCGCCTTTCGTCAGAATATTTACCAGCTGAAAATGAATCAAATAATAAATCAAGCCATCTCACCAAATGAATATTTCACTTCAGTATTCATCAAAGAGAAATTCATGGAGGATGTAACGATCACGAAGTATACGCTGGTATTCCACGGCAAGTTGATAACAACTTGTGGAAGTTTTGCGACCCTCAACGAACACGAAGGTGGATAAATCACCGTGATTGGATAGGATCATTTCAGGATATTGAGGCAAGATTGCAGATTGCTGGGTCCTTCACAGAGAACTTTGTTTCCTCTTTCTAATTACACATGCTGCTGCCGCCAATATTATTCGCCCGTTTAACAAGGGCAAACCAGTAATCACCATTTTCACAAAAACTTTGGTGCGGTTGCGGATATTGAGGGTTAGGGTTGCCAAAGGATTCAGCAGAATATTTATCAGCTGAAAATCTGGGCAGAGAAATTGCAGGCGAGGGGTTGTACTGTGAGAAGTCAAAGTTCAGAGGCTTTCCACAGATTCCCTCTCCCTTTTGGGTCGCGAAAATGACAGTTATTCCAGTGACATGCTCGGCCGTGAAATAGGGGAGATCAAGAGTCGGTCACTGACTCCGATCATTTCTCAGAAGGGAGGTGCACCAGCTGATTGCCCTTGTGAAGGAAGTGGAGGTGTATCTTGGACGAGACTAGATCATTTGTGAGATAGTCACATCTAAGTCACATCCTCGATTTTAAATCGAAGCAAGAGGCGGAGAGGGAAGAGGTAAAAGAAACTCGGAGAGAAGCTGTTTTATTTTAACTGATCGGGGCAAAGTAGCTAGACTGCGCAGGCGCGTGAGGTAGCGCGCCTGAGGTTTCAAAGAAAGACCGCCATATACAGTGACCATCGTCGGTGGGGCCTGAGGCAGAGTGGGACAGCTTTGGCTCAATCAGGCTTCGGCGAGAACAGGCAGAGGCGAGGTTTGAACGGGGCATGACTGCGCAAGCGTGTGAAAGTCGACCTCTGAGAGCAGCGGGGGAATTTAAGAAGCGAGCAGAGGCTGAGTACGGGCTTCAGTCCAGGTGAGATAAGGCCGGGTCAGCTCCTTTAATTTTTTTAATTAGCTTACGAGTAGGTAATGGAGGCAGCAGTTAGGGCAGTTAAGTGCTCCGTTTGCAGTATGTGGGAAGTCAGGGCGAGCACTAGTAAGGCACATTACGGAATATAATACAGAAGTGGTCATTAATCAACAGGGTAACACGGATATGATTTCAAACTAACTCCTGGCTTAACAATCAGCAATTACATTGCCAGTCCCCTTTACATGTTGTATTTTAATATCGAATTCTTGTAGCATCAAACTCCAACTTAATAACCGTCTATTTTTATTCTTCATGATAGTCAGAAATACCAAGGGGTTGTGATCAGTATAAACTATCAATGGTTTCTGTGCTGGACAAATGTAGACCTCAAAATGCTGTAACGCCAGGATTAGCGCCAGTAATTCTTTTTCTATAGTGGAATTAATTCTTAGCTTAGGTGTATATTACAGAGTGTGAACCAATACATATGTGATTATAATGTGGTACTTTACAGAAGTTTGTGCAAATACTAATCTCTATTTTACTTTTAAAGTTAACATTCAGTCAATCTACTATGATATTGTCTTTATCTTTCACAAGCTTCGTCTAAAAAAAGTCAAATTCCCGCAAAACCAGATCCTGTTATTCAAAGTGACATTTGGTCAACCCTTGCCTCTTTTCCACTTAACTCTCACGTGGTTAGCTGGCTGACCAGCCCAGATTAGGCCTTCACTGACTCCCTTCACAGGTGCTGGCTTATCACCAATGTTTTCCAAACTCAGCCCATTTGCTGAACTTCCACACCACTCATTAATTTTAAGCAAGTCATTAATTTTATCTACAAGATCTTTAAGTCTATTAGTTTCCAGTTTAACATCATCAGGTGATCCCTCTTGGTCAAAACAACACTTCACCCCAGCAGACTCCCTCAAGGTAGCGGCATCCTTTACCTCTCGGAATGCCCTCATATCATCGTGAACACACTTAAATTCTTCAACTACAACCAGCTCTTTCAAGCTACATAAATCACCAGTGTCCAACTCAGGACCTTCTAGCTGCCACATCTGTTTCTCATCTTGACTCTGACCCTCCATAACCTCCTTCACTCCAAAATGTTCACCTTGGGGTATCTTATCGGCAAAGTTCAAAATTTCGTACCGATAAACCTCCGGAACCACCACCTGGTGTACCACCACCCAGTCCGCAATTACTGGCACTGTGGTCGGCCTCCACTTCCTCATTAACACTCTCTCCTTCAGGTAGTAGCCCATTGGTTCCTTGTTAATCTCTGCTTCAGAGAGCGCTGTCTTCTTCAACGCCACAAGCTCCGCATCACGTTTCTATTCCTTTATAAATTCCCTCCTCGCTAATGGTAAATCCACCTCCTCTCCTTTACTTTCCTTAACCCCACTATCCTTTTTCTCCTCATCCGGTAACCCCTTTTGATACAAGACTGGTAAAAACGTCTCAGCTAAATCAACGCCGGTCTCATTTAAACAGGAACATCATGATTCTGTACCAACAAAATTTTACCTTTAAATGACGTCCATTTCTGTATTACATCTTTCCCATGAAACAAATTATCCCAATCCACTTCTTCTAAATCTTTTCGCATCGCCTCAAAGTTAGCCTTTCACGCAAAAAAAATCTCAACCCTGGGTCCAGTCCTATCCTTCTCCATAATTATATTGAAACTAATGGCATTGTGACCACTGGACCTGAAGTGCTCCCCAACGCATACCTCTGTCACCTGACCTATTTCATTCCCTAACAGGAGATCCAACACTGCCCCTTCTCTTGTTGTTGCCTCTGTGTATTGCTGCAAAAAACTATCCTGCACACATTTTACAAACTCCAAACCAAACATCCCTTTTACAGTATGGTTTCCCAGTCTATTTGTGGAAAATTAAAATCTCCCACAATCACAACCCTGTGCTTACTACAAATGTCTGCTATCTCTTTGCAAATTTGCTCTTCCAATTCTCGCTCCCCATTGGATGGTCTATAATACACCGCTATAAGTGTTACTACACTTTTCCCATTCCTCAGTTCCACCCGAATAGCCTCCCTAGACACGCCCTCTAATCTATCCTGCCAGAGCACCGCTGTAATATTTTCTCTGACAAGCAACGCAACACCTCCCACTCTTATCCCTCCGATTCTATCGCACCTGAAGCAATGAAATCCAGGAATATTTAGTTGCCAATCACACCCCTTCTGCAACCATGTTTCACTAATAGCTACATGATATTTCCAAGTATCAATCCATGTTCTAAGCTCATCCACCTCTCTTACAATGCCCCTAGCATTAAGATAAATGAATTTAATAAATTCTCCACCTCTGTTTATCTCTAACAGTACAAAGAACTTTACTGTCTTCTTTTTCTTCCTTCTCCCATACATCTGATCCTAAACTCTGGTTCCCCTCCCCCCTCGTAACTCGTTTAAATCCACTGGAGCCTCTCTAGCAAACCTACCTGCGAGAATATTTGTCCATCCCGCCGGAACAAGTCCCACCTTCCCTGGAAAACTGCCCAATTATCTATAAATCTGAAGCCCTCCCTCCTGCACCATGTCTTCAGCCAGGTGTTGATCTGCACTATCTTACTATTTCTAAACCCACCTGCACGTGGCACTGATAGCAATGCCGAGATTACTACCTTGGAGGTCCTGTCCTTTAAGTCGGCACCTAGCTCCCTAAATTCACCTTTCAGGACTCTTCCTACCTACGGCATTGGTCCCTACATGGACCACGACTTCCGGCTGCTCACCCTCCCTCTTGAGAATACTGAGAACTCGATCCGAGATATCGCGGACCCTGGCACCAGGGAGGCAACAGACCATCCGGGATTCTCGATCTCTTCCGCAGAACCACCTATCTGTACCCATAACTATCGAATCCCCTATCACTACTACTCTTCTCTTTTCCCTCCTTCCCTTCTGAGCTGAGGGTCCAGTCTCGGTGCCAGAGACACAACCACTGCAACTTGTCCCTGGTAGGTCGTCCCCACCAACAGTATCCAAAACAGTATACATTGTTGATGGGAACGGCCACAGGGGTGCTCTGCTCTTCCTGTCTATTCCCCTTCCGTCTCCTGACAGTCATCCAACTACCTGCCTCCTGACTCCTACGGGTGACTATCTCCCTGAAACTCCTGTCTATTTCTGCCTCTGCCTCCCGAATGATCCGAAGTTCATCCAGCTCCAGCTCCAGTTCCATAACACGGTTTGTCAGGAGCTGCAGCTGGATGCACCTTTTGCTGGCGTAGTCATCAGGGACAGCTGTGCTCACCCTGACTTCCCACAGACTGCAAACGGAGCACTCAACTGCCCTAACTGCTGCCTCCATTACCTACTCGTAAGCTAACTAGATCAATTAAAGGAGCTGACCCGGCCTTACCTCACCTGGAGTGAATCTCGTACTCAGCCTCTGCTCGCTATTTAAATTCCCCCGCTGCCTCACGGGCCGACTTTCACGCGCTTGCGCAGTTGTGCCCCTTTCAAACCTTGTCTCTGCCTGCTCTCGCCGAATCCTGATTGAGCCAAAGCCAAAGCAGACCCATTCTCCCTCAGTCCACTCCGACCTTCTTCTTTGTATGAAGCATCTATTTCCTTAATCCTTAAGAAAGATAAAGATCCTACTGAATGTTCATCATATAGAGAGAGTACAGAGAAGATTTACTAGAATGTTACCTGGATTTCAGCACCTAAGTTACAAGGAAAGGTCGAACAAGTTAGGTCTTTATTTTTTGGAGCGTAGAATGTTGAGGGGGGACTTGATCGAGGTATTTAAAATTATGAGGGGGATAGATAGAGTTGACGTGGATAGGCTTATTCCATTGAGAGTAGGGGAGATGCAAACAAGAGGACATGTTGAGAGATAGGGGGCAAAAGTTTGAGGGTTACACGAGGGGGAATTTCTTTACTCAGAGAGTGGTAGCTGTGTGGAACGAGCTTCCAGTAGAACTGGTTCAGTATTGTCATTTCACGTAAAATTGGATAGGTATATGGACAGGAAAGGAATGGAGGGTTATGGGCTGAGTGCGGGTCAGTGGGGCTCAGTGAGAGTAAGTGTTCGGCACGGACTAGAAGGGCCGAGATGGCCTGTTTCCGTGCTGTAATGGTTATATCGCCCTATTTTGCTATTAAATGTCGATGCAAAAACATTATCTAAGAGAATGGCTAACTGCTTTGGTAATATTTTAGCTAAAATCATCTCTATGGATCAAACGGGCTTTATTAAAGGCCGTTACTCTTTCTCTAATGTTCAGAGATTGAAGAACATTATATATTCACTATTATCTAAGCAACCTCAATGTGTTTCCTCTCTCGACGCAGAAAAGGCATTTGATAGAGTTGAATGGCCATATTGGTTTAAAGTATTAGAAAAATTTGGTTTTGGTAATAGTTTCAAAAGGTGGATTCAAATGATTTATAAGAATCCTATTGCCACGGTTATTACTAATGTTTTCAGGTCCTCTTTTTTCACTTTCTCGTGGTACTAGACAGGGAGGTACATTAAGCCCTTTATTATTTAATATTGTATTGGGCCTTTGGCCATAACTAATTGAAGCAAATATTTTCATGGTTTCTCTATCATTGGAACCATACATAAGATTTCCCTTTATGCAGATGGTCTTTTGTTTTCTTTTATTTCGAGTCCTGAGGAATCAATTCCTAATCTTTTGGAAACACTAAAAGATTTTGGTAAATTCTCAGGATATAAACTTAACTTGAATAAACGTGAATTGTTTTTATATATAATGATATTCCTTTTAGAATTGTTAATACTTTTAAATATTTAGGTATTATAATTACTAAAAAATATGAAGGTCTTTATCAAGCTAATATAGTTCCTTTAATGGACACCATGAAAGAACTATGTTTGAGATGGAATTCAATTACTCTCTCTTTAATAGGTCGTATCCATGGTGTGAAAATGATGATTTTACCTAGAATTTTATATATTTTCCAAAATATGCCTATCTTTTTAACTAATTTTTTTTTGATCAACCTAACTGTCTTATTTCTTCCTTTATTTGGAACAATTGAATTATTAAGAATTATTTACAAAAAAAATCTAAAAAAAGATGATGGACTTGCACTTCCTAATTTAAGACTGCATTATTTGGCTGTTAATATCAGACAATTATGTTTTTGGCTATATTAGCTCGACAAGAGCCAAAACCCACTATGGGTTGATTTGGAATTAAAAGCAGTTAAACAATCACATTTAACTTCAAAATTAGGAGCTCCATTACCTTTACAACCCTCCAAAATTCCAAATTTAAATTTTTACCCTGTTATTTAACAGTCCTTACGGATTTGGTTTCAGTTTCGCAATTTTTAAAATTTTAAACAACTTAAGTTGTATAGTTTTTTTATCGAAACTTTTTATTTAAACCTTCAATGACCGATCCCATTTTTCTCCAATGGAGAAATAACAGATTTCTTTTACAGATTTATTTTATGATGGTCTATTGATGACTTTTGAAGAGTTAATTAACAAATATTCTCTCGCCCAGACACATTTTCTGCAATATCTTCAGGTTAGTCATTTTTTACAACAATATTTATCGAAGTTTCCATATTTGCAAGGATCTGATTTGCTGGATACCATTTTGAAGTTGAATCCTTGTGAGCGGTTCCATTAGCAGAATTTATAATTTATTTTTGTTCCAAAAAGAGAATCTCTCACTGAAGATTAAACAAGATTGCAAGCGAGACTTAATATGACCTTTGTTAATGAAGATTGGTTGTGAGTTTTGAAAAACGTAAATTCTTCTTCTATATGTGCCAATCACTGTTTGATTCAGTTTAAAATTGTTCACCGTTATTATTTAACAAAGGGGAGACTATCTGAAATATTTCCTAGTATAGACAACTACTGCGCAAGGTGTAAAACTAAAGTAGCTACTTTGTCACATATATTCTCGTCATGTTCTTCATTTACATTGTTTTGAAAATCTTTATTTTCTACAATTTCTAAAGCTCTGAAAATTAATTCACAACCTAATAGATTGACTGTTCTATTTGGAATAGTTCCGCATCATATTCAGGGTATTTCATCTTCAGATCAACATGTAATTGCATTTGTTACATTATTGGCAAGAAGGGCTATTTTATTAAAATGGAAAGATACCGTGTCCCTCCATTAATTGAATGGTTTTCTCAAGTAATGTTATCTCTCAGTTTGCGAAAAAATTAGTTGAACTTTTGATCCTCGATTCGATTTTGAGGGAAGATGGGGCTCTTTTGCCAAATATTAGCATTTAATTTGAATTATTTTATATTGTTTTCTTCCAATCTTATTCTATATAAATATGAATTGGCGGTTGATGATTCTTTTTCTTTTGTTACGAAGGATGAACAACTCTGATGGGCAGAAGGGTGCAGGGTTGCCCATGTCCCCTCCCCCCCCTCCGCCCCCCGGGAGAATTACAAACCGTTACTGTTGTCAGGCTGCTAATGAGAGAGAAAGAGATAGAACAGAAACATACTGGGACTGGAACGTTTGCTTCAGAGAAGGGAGAGATAACACCGGAGGAGAGAGACCATAATATGACTCCTGAAAGACTTACGGCTCCGGAGAGGGCTGTTTACTTGGTACTATTCTGTTCATTAAAATTCCTCAGTGGACAGCCGGAGTGGGTTGGTTTGATGGGCTAAGCCATTCAAAACTGATTGACACCTGAGACCCTGTGAGTGGGGATAAAAGTGAGGTCTGGGGAGACACACCTAGACGCACCAAGAGATACACTAGTGAGCACTGCTTGAGTGTTGGAACCCACGAGAAGGTGTGGGGCATCGGAGACCGAACGAAGGATCGGTCAATTTTAACTCACAGTGTTTATAGCGAGGCCGATGGGGGCTTGTGTGTGTGTCCACCCTTGCCAGGGTGACGAGTCCACCACGGAAGAACGGTCTAGCTAAAGGACAGAGGGGCATTCCTGAATGGTCACAACAACACATCGTCGGATCAAGAACGTAAAGGAAGGTTTGACTAGCTGTCACTGTTCGCTCTCTCTCTCTCTCTCTCTCTCTCTCTCTCTCTCTCTCTCTCTCTCTCTCTCTCTCTCTCTCTCTCTCTCTCTCTCTCTCTCCAACAATTACAACACATCGACCAACAACTACCTCAGCCTGTATGAACTGAACTGAACTTTATATTCACATACGACAATTCATTACCCCCAGACATTGATAGAGCTTGTTTATTATTGATTATTATTATACCCACACTTTTAGGTTTAGTATTGCTAACATGTATTATCTGTATATTTGCATTGTTGATATTGATTTGTATATTTTACTAATAAACACTGTTTTGAAAATAGTACCAGACTCCAACGGACACTTCTATCTTTGCTGGTAAGACACCCAGTAACGGGGTACGTAACACTTTATATATATTGATGATGGTAAGACGTATCGCTCCGGGGGTTGATTCCATTTGCTTTTTCCCCTTATTTTGTAGTCAGTGTTTTTTTTTTTCTTAGTTAGATGGGGTTCTTTTTTCCCTTCTTTTTCTTATATATAATTTTGCTACATTTGTATATATTATGATCAGCTTTTATTTTCCTGCTTTATTAATTGTATATATATTAATTTGTTGAAGTTTTGTATCATTTTATAGCTGTAGAAGATTATGTACCAATAAAAAGATTCTAAAAATGAAAATGAAAAGGGGAGGAAATCTGGCGCTGAGTCATTCAACTTCGGAGTCTCCCCGGTGCCGCCAGGCTGGAAAAGAACGCTGGAGGAGAAGATGTTTTCCATTGGCTGGTTTGATGTGGGTGGTTCCAAGAGCACTCGTCACACTATTGGGATGGCTGAGGACATCCCGTCGCGGCGACTCAGCCTGCAGACGTCGAGGACGTTCAGCAGCATTTGTGTAATTTGAAGGATCATCACTAAGACCCGAAGCCCCTTTGAGTCCCCAATAGTTGTGGCCCGGAAGAAAAATGGGAAGGTACGCATGTGTGTGGACTATAGGACTCTGAACCGGCGCCCTGTCCCTGATCAGCAGACCAGTATATAGTAAGCCACCAGGCGAACGAGTGGTACACTCCTTACATAATTAAAAAAGGTATTTTGGTATCCTGTTTTACTGGTATGCCTGTCAATTTGAGAACTTCTTCCTCTGTGCAACCTTTGTATCCTGCAACTTGTGAAATATTCCCAGAAACATCAACCATCTCTGCTCTGTTGTAATCCCTGCCAGTCACCTGGGCAAGGTTCTCTTTCATGCCTCTGCAAATCCATTTATTCCAATAGGATAAGGATATATCTGAGTTAAGCTTCTCCCTCTCAAATTCCAGTATGAATTCAATCATATTATCATTACAGCCTCCTAAGGGTTCCTCTACATAAACCTCCTTTATGAGATCAGGACTATTATATAACACACAATTTGAAGATAGCCTTTTCCCGAAAAGCCATCTCGTAGGCATTCAACAAATTCATTCTGTTGCAATCAACATCATGCTCAAAAATCATCCTCCCAAAATCAGAATCAGAATCAGGTTTGTTAACCGGCATCTGACGTGAAATTAGTTAACTTAGCAGCAGCAGTTCAATGCAATACACAATAAAGAAGCAGAAAAAAATAAAATAATAATAATAAATAAGTCAATCAATTACAGTATACGGAAATTTAACAGATTAAAATCATGTAAAACAGAGAAAAGCTATTAAAAAAGTGAGGTTGTGCCCAACGGTTCAATATTAGGAACCGGATGGCAGAGGGGGAGAAGCTGTTCCTGAATCGTTGAGTGTGTGGCTTCAGGCTCCTGTACCCCCTCCCTGTTGGCAGAAGGGAAGAAGCTGTTCCTGAATCGCTGAGTGTGTGTCTTCAGGCTCCTGTACCCCCTCCCTGATGGCGGAGGGGAAGAAGCTGTTCCTGAATCGCTGAGTGTGTGCCTTCAGGCTCCTGTACCTCCTCCCTGATGGCAGAGGGGAAGAAGCTGTTCCTGAATCGATGAGTGTGTGGCTTCAGGCTCCTGTACCCCCTCCCTGTTGGCAGAAGGGAAGAAGCTGTTCCTGAATCGCTGAGTGTGTGTCTTCAGGCTCCTGTACCCCCTCCCTGATGGCGGAGGGGAAGAAGCTGTTCCTGAATCGCTGAGTGTGTGTCTTCAGGCTCCTGTACCTCCTCCCTGATGGCATAGGGGGAGAAGCTGTTCCTGAATCGCTGAGTGTGTGCCTTCAGGCTCCTGTACCTCCTCCCTGATGGCAGAGGGGAAGAAGCTGTTCCTGAATCGCTGAGTGTGTGCCTTCAGGCTCCTGTACCCCCTCCCTGATGGCAGAGGGGGAGAAGCTGTTCCTGAATCGCTGAGTGTGTGCCTTCAGGCTCCTGTACCTCCTCCCTGATGGCAGAGGGGAAGAAGCTGTTCCTGAATCGCTGAGTGTGTGCCTTCAGGCTCCTGTACCCCCTCCCTGATGGCAGAGGGGGAGAAGCTGTTCCTGAATCGCTGAGTGTGTGCCTTCAGGCTCCTGTACCTCCTCCCTGATGGCAGAGGGGAAGAAGCTGTTCCTGAATCGCTGAGTGTGTGCCTTCAGGCTCCTGTACCCCCTCCCTGATGGCAGAGGGGGAGAAGCTGTTCCTGAATCGCTGAGTGTGTGCCTTCAGGCTCCTGTACCTCCTCCCTGATGGCAGAGGGGAAGAAGCTGTTCCTGAACCGCTGAGTGTGTGCCTTCAGGCTCCTGTACCTCCTCCCTGATGGCAGAGGGGAAGAAGCTGTTCCTGAATCGCTGAGTGTGTGCCTTCAGGCTCCTGTACCTCCTCCCTGATGGCAGAGGGGAAGAAGCCGTTCCTGAACCGCTGAGTGTGTGCCTTCAGGCTCCTGTACCTCCTCCCTGATGGCAGAGGGGAAGAAGCTGTTCCTGAATCGCTGAGTGTGTGCCTTCAGGCTCCTGTACTCCCTCCCTGATGGCAGAGGGGAAGAAGCTGTTCCTGAATCGCTGAGTGTGTGCCTTCAGGCTCCTGTACCCCCTCCCTGATGGCCGAGGGGGAGAAGCTGTTCCTGAATCGCTGAGTGTGTGCCTTCAGGCTCCTGTACCCCCTCCCTGATGGCAGAGGGAAGGACGCTGTTCCTGAATCGCTGAGTATGTGCCTTCAGGAATCTATATCTCCTACCTTATGGTTGTTATGAGTGCTGAACAGACCTGATGGGTTGAAGAGTTAACCATTCCACACCCCCCCCCCCCCGCCCTTGAGAACTATGAACTATGCTGCTACTGAGAGAGATGAAGCACAGAGGTAGGGACATCTGCTACAGATAAGAGAGAGACACACGCATTTGATTTATGCATGATGGCTTCTTCCTGGATTGTTTACCTTTCGCTGCAAGGACGTTATTTTGCTCGTTAACATTCCTCAGTGGACAGCAGGAGTGGCCTGATTTGATGGACACAGTCATTCAGAGTTTATGGATAGCTGAGACCCCGTGAGTGGGGATAAAAGACAGGTGTGGGGAGACACCCCTCAGACACACCAGTGGACACTGACCGAGTGTGGTGCACCCACAGGAAGGTGGGGGCTTCGAGGACCGAATCAGGAGATCGGTCAACAAAGCTCACACAGTGACGGCAGGGCCGGTGGGGACTTGTGTGTGTGTCCACTCATGCCAGAGTGATGAGACCACCACAGAAGAACAGTTTAGCTGAAGAACCGAGGGGTCATATAACTGAATGACCACAACGACACGGCGGATTAAGAAAGCCACAGAAGGTTTGCCTGCTGCAGCTGTTACATCTCGCTCGCTCTCTGTCTCCAACGATTACAACACAACAACCATAACCACATCAGCACGCATGAACTGAATTGAACTTTATACTTTTCTATGACAAGTCATTTACCTCTAGACATCGATAGAGCTGGTTTATTATTATTATTATTCATACACTTTTAGGTTTATTACTGCTAACTTGTTTTATATGTATATTTGCATTTTTGATGCTGTATTGTGTAGTTTACTAATAAACATCTTTAGGTTTGGTACTACAGACTCCAACGGATACTTCCGTCTTTGCTGGTCTGACACCCAGTTACGGGGTACGCAACAAATTGGGGCCCCGTCTCCGGGATTTGATTACCAAATTGGGGGGCAGTGAATTGGGATAGAAGTCCCTTATCTGATCTGGTTGTGCAGATAACCAGACGGGAAACCAGCACAGATGGAGATTGACAAATTTTTTAAAAGACCCGACCTCGGGGACATTGGAGGAGGCCAGGAAGGCGGAATTGGTGAGCGTTGCCAAACGGTTAACTCTCTCGGCGGTGAAATCGTCGATGAGCAAGGTGAATATACAGAGAAGGCTGAAAGGGAGAAGGAAGAAGCTGATAAACAGAGGGAGGAAAGAGAGAAAGCGAGGCAGCATGAGCTGGAAATAGAGAAGTTAAAGGCATCGCAGGGAACAGACCGGGCAGCAGACCCAAATGAGGGGTTCAAGATTGGTCAAGAGATCCAGTTGGTACCTCCATTCGAGGAGATGGATGTCGATAAGTTCTTCCTCCATTTTGAGAAAGTGGCTGTGAATAGGAACTGGCCTGAGGGGAAATGGGCCGTTCTGTTACAGAGTGTACTTAGGGGGAAGGCTCAGCAAGTGTATTCGGCATTGTCCATGGATGAGTCTAAGGATTATGAGGAAGTAAAAAGGGCTGTACTGAGGAGTTACGAGTTGGTACCAGAGGCATACCGGCAGAAGATCCGGAACTTGAGAAAGCCGTGGAACCACACGTATTTAGAGTTTGCCCGTGAGATGCAAATGTATTGTGAGCGTTGGTGCGCCTCAAAAGGGGTTGTTGGAGATTATGATAAACTGTTACAGTTAATACTGATTGAGCAATTCAAAGGTTGTATCCCTGAGAGTATGAAGACGTACTTGGATGAGAAGGAGACGGAGACTTTGTCTGCGACTGCCAAGTTAGCAGACGAGTACGCCTTAACCCAGAAGTCAAAGTTTTCCCTAAATAAGAGCTACCAGACAGGCAGTAGGGACGGTAGAGAAAGCCCACCGGCTAAGGCAGAGAATAAGCCGGGAACTAGTGGAAAAGGTAAGGAGGAGGAAAAGTAGGCTGGCAGGAAGGTTCCCAACTTTACGTGTTATAATTGTGGGAAAGCTGGTCATATAGCATCTAAGGGCTTTGCTCCGAAGGAGGAGACAGGAAATGGAAAAACGACAGTCCCCACAGGTTGCATTGAGTCGGTCTGCAGATCGATGAGGAAGGTAAAGGTAGATAGAGCACAAGAGGGGCGTGAGAAGTTTATCTCGGAAGGGACGGTGTCTGTGAAGGAAGGAGAAACCCCAGTTTCCGTGCGGATCTGGAGAGAGACTGGGGCTGGTCTAAGTCATTGATTCTAAGGAAGGTGTTAGACTCTCATACTTTCATATAATACTTATAGTTAAAATGTTTTACTATTTTTTTCTGTATTCGTACTTAGCTGTCTTTTCTTCAATATGTTTTATATATCTGCTCATCCACGCAGTTGATCTATTGATTAATCCACGCCGAAGGCTTGCTCTCACCTACTCCCACTGACCCGCACTCAGCCCATAACCCTCCATTCCTTTCCTGTCCGTATACCTATCCAATTTTACTTTAAATGACAATACCGAACCTGCCTCTACCACTTCTACCAGAAGCACGTTCCACACAGCTACCACTGTCTGAGTAAAGAAATTCCCTCTCATGTTACCCTTAAACTTTTGACCCCTAAGTCACAACTCATGTCCTCTTGTTTGAATTCTCCCCTACTCTCAATAGAAAAATAACCCTAACCCTCGCGTTACCTCTAAACTTTTGCACCCTATCTGTCAACTCATGTCCTCCCCTACTCTCAATGGAAAAAGCCTATCCACTTCAACTCTACCTATCCCCCTCATAATTTAAATACCTCTATCAAGTCCCCCCTCAACCTTCTACGCTCGAAAGAATAAAGACCTAACTTGTTCAACCTTTCCCTGTAACTTAGGTTACTTAACTACCCTACTTGCTTCCCTTGCCTTACACAATTCGATATCCTTCTCCTTAGTGTATACAAATGAAAAGAAATAGTTCAGCCCACTCTTCTAACTGACCTAAATCTCTCTGCAAGCTTTGAAAACCTGCTTCATTATCCACAACTCCACCTTGGTTATGAACATTTCCTGCACTACATGTATTACCTAATCAAACCGATGCCGTTGCCCCTCAACTGACACAATGTCAAGCAGTTTCTTCCAGTTTTCCTTCTGACGTCTTTGCCACTTCTGCACAAAGGTTGTCTATATGATATTCAGTTTAAGGGCTTTCGTTCTTACTGATATACTCCCCCAAAGTATTTCGAGAAGAACAATGTTATGATCACCTGTTCCTGAAGGCTCAACAACTTCCGAACTCTAAATTGTCCCTTGAATGTTACAGAATATCAGATCTAGTCAGGCCTCCACTCTTGTTGGTGTACTCATTTTTTTAGTGGAGACAGGCAGGAAATACTATGGCCACAAAGGAGACGCAAGGTTGATATGCTGCCTCACGGTGCTGGCGTCCAGGGTGTATAGGTGCAGCTGTGGGACATTTTCCAGGGGAACAGTGAAAGTCCAGAGGTCCTGGTGAAAATTGGCACCAATGTCATTGTCACAAAATGAGATGAGATTCTACATATTGAGTGTATCGACTTAAGAAAGAGGCCTCTTTCCTTCTGTCATCCATGTAGAAATAGGACCGTATTTTGTGGCCAATGAACACACCATCCAACTTGCCTCAAGATATAGGATGAAGTGATGGACCTCCAAGGTAGTAATTTCTGGATTACTCCTGGAGCCATGGGCTTGTGCATGTAGGAATAGGATGGTGCAGGGGGCAGGGTTTCAAGCTTGGATCTTTAGAACGTTTTTCTGGGGAAGGGGTGACCGTTCGAAGAGCGACTTGTTGTACCTGAACTGGAGGAGATGTAATATGGTGGCCCGGGAGGTTTGTTAATGCTACTCAGGAGTGTGTAAACTCATTTTGCAGGCGGCGAGGAATCGCACTACCAGGTCAGTAGGTGAAGGATTAGACACGACAGTAGACATCAGTGAAAGTATGGAAATGCAAAATCAAATTAACAGGTTGTGGTGAACTACATATACCTGTCTGGACACGCCCCCCGCTGACTGCTCCTGTGGCCCCTCCCACTGACCGTGGCTCCTCCCACAAACCCCGGTATAAAGGCGACTGGGGCCTGAGCCCTGCCTCTCAGTCTCCCGGATGTAGCATAGTGGTCAATTGCTGCTTGTTCTTTCTTCCAGCCAATAAAAGCCTATATCTCGCCTCACGTCTGGGAGAGTTATTGATGATGCATCACAGGTATGATGAGACACATTTGAATGTCAGGGATATTATGGGTGAAGGTGATGAACACAGAACATGGAGCACTACATGGAACTGTAATGTTGTGTCCATTACAGAGACTCGCTTAAGGAATGGGCAGGGTCGTGTGATTAATCTACCAGGTTTTTGAAGTTTTTGAAAAGCGAGAGAAGGAGGTAAATGAGTTGTGAGTTGGACTACTAACCAGGGACAATTTCACAGCTACACACAGGGGAGACGCACTGGAGGATTCAGACACTGAGTCCATTTGAAGAGAACTGAAGTCCAGGAAGTGTGCTATCAAACGAATGGGATTGCACCACTACATGGTGTTGAGTAATTAGTCTATTCAGGTAACGGCCCACTAAGTGGGTGAGAAGCTAGGTGACTGAGACCACAACTCCCTCACTTTCAAGACAGCTATAGGCAAAGATGGGACATCTTTAAGTAGGAAAGTACAAATTAGGGGGGCATTAGGCAGGAACTAAGAAGAGAAAATCGGAAATAAATTTAATTCTGATAAATCCACATCAGACATGGGGAGCGTGTTTAATGATTAATTGCACAGAGTAGAGGAAATGTTTCTTCCTCTTAGAACGAAGGACAGTAATAGAAATGGAAGAGAAACTTGGATGCCCACAGAAGTGAAGAATTCAGCAAAGAATAAAAAAGGAAAAGCACATCAAGTTTTGGAGGTTAGGATCAAATGGAGTAGTTAAAAGTGTACAGAATCAAGAAAAGAACTAAAAAAGAAATTTACGAAAGCTAAGAGGGGCCATGAAAAGTCCTTCGCAAGTGGAATTAAGGTGAAACCCAAGGCACTCCTGTTACATACCCGTGGGGATCTTGTGTCTGTCACATGACCATGATGTAATTGAGGCTATGCTGGGCATGATGTAATGGTCTTGTGTCCTTACCTTGGTTATGTTGAGGGTCAAGGTAAGGTATCTCCTGTTCAGGCAAAAGTTCTGGCAATTTTAGAGATCCCCACTCCAACTGGGGAAAAACTCTCAGTAGATTCCTGGGAATGGTAGGATATTACCGAAAATGTTGTAAGAATTTTGCTAATATTGTCCTTCCATTAACTAACCTCTTGAAGAAGAACGAAAAGTTTGTGTGGACAGCGGCTTGTCAAGAAACAGTTGAAAAATTGAAAATTATGATATGTCAACAACCTGTGCTCAAGGCACCTGACTTTGAAAAACCCTTTTCATTGACTGTAGATGCCAGCGATGAGGCTGCAGGAGCAGTGTTAATGCAAAGGAGTGAGGGTGATGAGGTTGATCATCTTGTAGCCTACTTTTCTAATAAATTTAATAAGCATCAGAGAGACTATTCGACAATAGAAAAGCAATTGTTATCTCTTGTTTTAGACCTGGATCATTTTGATGTGTACGTCGCTACAACTCAAAATCCACTCGTCGTTAGAAACGCTTAAAATAGAAGCTGAATTGCAACGGAAGCAATTGGAAGCTAACTTGGTTAGAAGCTGAAAATTAAGAGGGAATTAAAGTCTGAGAATCAGTCTCCTGTTTCGAGAAAAAATGTTTGTTGTTAGTCAGGAAATTAAATTGGTCCCTCCATTTAGTGAAACAGAAGTAGAAAAATATTTTCAACATTTTGAAACCATTGCTCTGATTTCAGAGTGGCCGAAAGAGAAATGATCAGTGTTGTTGCAGAGTGTAATTAAAGGCAAAGCACAACAGGTTGATACGCCTTTAACTGCTGAGCAAGCACTTGATCATAATACTGTGAAAGTGTGCATATTGAATGCGTATGAGTTAGTTCCGGAGGCATATAGAGTCAGGTTCAGAAATTTGAAGAAATCTGTGGAAAAAGTTATGAGGAATTTGTCTACGATAAAGCTGTGTGTTTTGAGAGACAGGTTTCGTCAAGAATGTAAATGGGGACTATAATAAACTGGAAGAGCTTATTTTAATGGAGGAATTTAAAAGGAGCATTGCTGTTGAAATAAAGACATACTTAAATGAGAGAGACACTGCAGAAATTGCAGGACTCTGCTAAATTAGCTGATGGAGGAGGAGGAGGAGGAGGAGGAGGAGGAAAAGATGGCGGCGTGTGTTAAGCGTTCAGTAGGGATCCGTGCACAATCCTGACTTGATGGAGGCAGAAGTGAGAGCGCGGAGAAACATCTGGAGAAACATCTGAATTGCCCGCTTCACTGCCACTGCTACTGTGCGGTCCGGAATCTCCGGAGGAGAAGGCCTCCGAGACCTCGGCTTTGCTTGTTTCGGCGGCCGGGGCGAGGTCGAAGGCGCTCGGCGGAGGATGGAGCTCGGGATCTGTATCGGAGGGGCTGGTCGGAGGCTCTAAGTTTTCGGACGGACTCAGAGACTGCTGTCGTCGGGTGCTTAAGTATATAACAACTAAAACTGTAATAAAGGCTCTTGTAAAATTCTTTACGTATGTTGGGTTGCCTAACCAAATACAATCTAATCAAGGCAGTAATTTTATGCCTGGGTTGTTTAAACAGATCGTTTATAAGTTGGAAGCTAAGCAAATCACTTCGTCTGCCTACCATCCAGAATCGCCAGCTGCCTTGGAGAGGTTTCATTCTACTCTCAAGAATATGATGAGGACATATTCTGTGGAAACTGAAAGTGATTGGGATGAGGGTCTATACTTACTTCTATTTGTAGTAAGGGAGTCGGTACAGGATTCATTAGGTTTCAGTCCATTTGAACTTGTATTTCGGCACAGAGTAAGAGGACCTTTAGCCTTATTAAACGAACAATGGATTAATAAAGAGGTACACACTAATTTGTTGGACTATGTTTTAAAGCTTAAAGACAGATTGCATAAAGCTTGTAGCTTAACCAGGGAAAATTTAAAATCGGCTCAGGAGAAAATGAAAACCTGGTACGATAAAGAAGATTGAATGAGGACGTTTAAGCCTGGAGGTAAGGTGCTGGTTCTTTTCCCAGTGCAAACGAATCCTTTACAAGCTAAGTTTCATGGTCCTTATGAAATTGTGTCTAACATCAATGATGTGGATTACGTGATAAAAATTCCAGATCGTAGAAGGCCAACCAAACTTTGTCATATAAATATGATAAAACCATATTATGAGAAACAGTCTGCTCCTATGACTGTTGTGAAGTCTGACCTCACTGGGATCATAATGGATGATGCATTCTTGGAACAGCTTGTACGAGAGCCGACCAGGGACAAGACTATTCTGGATTTAGTGTTATGTAATGAATAGGATTTGTTAAGCGATCTCGCAGTAAAGGAGCCATTAGGAGGTAATGATCATAATATGATAAGCTTTTATCTGCAATTTGAGAAGGATAAGGGCAGATCGGAGGTGTCAGAGTTGCAGATGAACAGGGGAGACTATGGAGCCATGAGGGAGGAGCTGGCCAAAGTTGACTGGACGGATATCCTAGCAGAAAAGACAGTGGAACAGCAATGGCAGGTATTCTTGGGAATAATGCACAAGGTGCAAAATCAGTTCATCCCCCAGAGAAGGAAGGATTCAAAAGGGGGGAAAGGGGCCACAGTGGTTGACAAAGGAAGTCAGAGACTACATAGCATTAAAAAAAAAGGAAATATGACAGAGCTAAGGTGAGTGGAAGGACAGATAATTGGGAAGTTTTTAAGGAACGACAGAACTTAACTAAAAAGACAATACGGGGAGAAAAAATGAGGTACGAACGCAAGCTAGCCAGGAATACAAAGGAAGATAGCAAAAGCTTTTTAGGTATGTGAAGAGAAAGAAGATAGATAAGAACAATGTTGGGCCCTTGAAGAATGAATTGGGTGAAATTGTTATGGGAAACAGAGAAATGTCAGAAGAATTTAATGAGTACTTTAGATCTGTTTTCACTAAGGAAGACACAAGCAATCTCCCAGATGTATGGATGGGCCAAGGACATAGGGTAACAGAGGAAATGAAACAGATTGACATTCGGAAGGAAACGGTGATGAGATGACTGATGGGACTGAAGGCTGACAAATCCCTAGGTCCAGATGGTCTGCACCCTAGGGTACTAAAGGAGGTGGCCCTGGAAATTGCGGTTGCATTGGTAATCATTTTCCAATGTTCCTTAGATTCAGGATCAGTTCCTGAGCATTGGAGAATGGCTAATGTTATCCCACTTTTTAAGAAAGGAGGGAGAGAGAAAACAGAGAACTATGGACCTGTCAGCCTGACATCGGTGGTGGGAAAGATGCTAGAGTCCATTATTAAGGATGAAATAGTGACATATCTAGATAGCAGTGATAGGACTGGGCCGAGCCAGCATGGATTTACCATGGGTAAATCATGCTTGATTAATCTGTTGGAGTTTTTCGAGGATGTAACCAGGAAGTTAGACAAGGGAGATCCAGCGGATGTAGTGTACCTCGATTTTCAGAAGGCATTTGATAAGGTCCCACATAGGAGATTGGTGGGTAAAATCAAAGCTCAGAGCATCGGGGGGAAGGCATTGACATGGATAGAAAACTGGTTGGCAGATGGAAAGCAAAGGGTAGCGGTGAATGGGTGTTTCTCGGAATGGCAGGTGGTGACTAGTGGGGTGCCACAGGGCTCGGTATTGGGACCACAGCTGTTTACCATTTACGTTAACGATTTGGATGAAGGCATAGAAAATAACATCAGCAAATTTGCTGATGATACTAAGCTGGGTGGCAGTGTGACATGTGATGAGGATGTTAGGAGAATTCAGGGTGACTTGGATAGGCTGGGTGAGTGGGCAGATACTTGGCAGATGGCGTTTAATGTGAATAAGTGTGAGGTTATCCACTTTGGGAGTAAGAACAGGAAGACAGATTATTATCTGAACGGTGCAGAGTTGGGTAAGGGAGAAATACAAAGAGATCTCGGAGTCCTTGTTCATCAGTCACTGAAGGTGAATGAGCAAGTGCAGCAGGCAGTGAAGAAGGTTAATGGAATGTTGGCCTTTATTACAAAGGGAATTGAGTACAAGAGCAAGGAAATCCTCTTTCATTTGTACAGAGCCCTGGTGAGACCACACCTGGAGTATTGTGTACAGTTTTGGTCTCCAGGGTTAAGGAAGGACATCCTGGCTGTAGAGGAAGTGCAGCGTAGATATACAAGGTTAATTCCTGGGATGTCTGGACTGTCTTACGCAGAGAGGTTAGAGAGACTGGGCTTGTACACGCTGGAGATTGAGAGGGGATCTGATTGAAACATATAAGATTATTAAGGGATTGGACGAGATAGAGGCAGGAAATATGTTCCAGATGCTGGGAGAGTCCAGTACCAGAGGGCATGGTTTGAGAATAAGGGGTATGTCATTTAGAACAGAGTTAAGGAAAAACTTCTTCTCCCAGAGAGTTGTGGGGGTCTGAAATGCACTGCCTCGGAAGGTAGTGGAGGCCAATTCTCTGGATGCTTTCAAGAAGGAGCTAGATAGGTATCTTATGGATAGGGGAATCAAGGGATATGGGGACAAGGCAGGAACCGGGTATTGATAGTAATTGATCAGCCATGATCTCAAAATGGCAGTGCAGGCTCGAAGGGCCGAATGGTCTACTTCAGCACCTATTGTCTATTGTCTATCTGAAACCCATTCTAAACCCAATATTGTTTCTGTCACATTAATAACTCAACCATTTTGGAAAATAGTGATGAGAAATTAGCACATTTACAGCCAGAGCAGAAAGAGCAGATAAAGCAATTAAATTTTAAATATAAGGATTTATTTCCAGACGTTCCTAGAAGGGCCACTTCAGCTTCATATGATGTAGATGTTGGAGATGCCAAGCACATTAAACAACGTCCATATAGGATGAACATGGAGTAATGTGAACTTGCTGAGGAAGAAATTAAATATATGTTAGAGAGTAACACTATTAGACCTTCTAACTCGAATTGGAGTTCACCTTGTGTTCTGGTGCCTAAGTCAGACGGTAGTATTCGGTTTTGTTCAAATATCCCTCGAGAACCAAGGTTCCTTATTCTTTTTCGTTTTGCCATTAACCCTGACAGGATCATATAATCTTTGCACTCTCAAAATTTCTCCTTTGAAGGCCTTCCACTTACCAATCACATCCTTGCCAGAGAACAACCTGTCCCAATCCACGCTTTTTAGATCCTTTCTCATTTCTTCAAATTTGGCCTTTTTCCATTTTAAAACTACAACCCGAGGACCAGATCTATCTTTATCCATGATCAAGTTGAAACTAATGACGTTATGATCGCTGGAACCAAAGTGTTCCTCTGCACACACTTCCGTCACCTGCCCTAACTCATTTCCTAATAGGAGATCTAATATTGCATCCTCCCTAGTTGGTGCATCTGTATATTGATTTAGAACGCATTTCACAAATTCTAACCCATCTAGACCTTTAACAGTATGGGAGTCCCAATCAATGTGTGGAAAATTAGAATCCCCTGCAATCACAACTTTCTGTCTCTTGCAGTTGTCTGTTATCTCTCTGCAGATTTGCTCCTCCAATTCTTGCTGACTATTGGAAGGCGCCCTTCCACAGGAAAGCAGCATCCATCATCAAGGACAGCCTTCATCTATGTCATGTTCTCTTCTCACTGCTGCCATTTGGAAGGACGTACAGGAGCCTTAAGCCCCACACCACTATCTTCAGGAAAAGTTATTATCCTTCAGAGCTATTAGTCCTGTTGTTGAAACAGCGTGAAGAACTTCACTGAACTGATTCCATTACAGAAGCACTGTCAAGGATTCTACAACTCATCTTCTCAGTGTTTTTTCATTGCTTGCACAATTTGTTTTCTTTTGCACATTTGTTGTCTGTCTGTCTTCACTGTTTGTAGTTTACATAAACTTCATTGCATTTATTTTCCTGTATATCCCTGAAAAAATGGATCTGAAGGTAGCATATGGTGACATATACGTACTTTCACAATCAACTTACTTTGACTTTGAAAATGTATGTGGGTGACTCTCTACTTTCATGAGCGGTTCGTGATTTTTTTTACTATGTTTTTCTGAAAAACCACAAAAGATTATTTTCAAAAAAATAAAACAAGCACAAACACCAAGCAATTACAAGACCGTGAAGAGTCAAATTAAAATGTGGATATTACAGTCTATAATACAGTCATTTCCTGTGGGTGGTGAGGGAGGGGGTCACCGTCCCTGGAAATACACCTCTGTACCCATTCTATCTACAATATTCAGAAGTATGTAAAGGAGAAATGGAGGCCATTTTAAGGTGACATTTTGAGGGTGCAGAATCTTTATGTTCGTGTTAGGTTGAAAGGAAAGGTTAAAAGTTTGAGAGATCCATAGTTTTCAAGGGATATTGGAAACTTGGTTCGGAAAAAGAGAGAGATCTACAATGATTATAAGCAGCATGGAGTAAATGCGGTGCTCGAGGAATATAAAGAATGTAAAAAGAAACTTAAGAAAGAAATTAGAAAAGCTGAAAGAAGATATGAGGTTGCTTTGACAAGTAAGGTGAAAATAAATCCGAAGGGTCTCTACAGTTATATTAATAGCAAAAGGATAGTGAGGGATAAAATTGGTCCCTTAGAGAATCAGAGTGGACAGCTATGTGTGGAGACAAAAGAGATGGGGGAGATTTTGAACAATTTCTTTTCTTTAGTGTTCACTAAGGAGAAGGATATTGAATTGTGTAAGGTAAGGGAAACAATAGGGTAGAAATGGAAGCTATAATGATTAAAGAAGAGGAAGTACTGTCGCTGTTAAAGAATATAAATGCGGATAAGTCTCCGGGTACAGATAGGATATTCCCTAGGACCTTGAGGGAAGTTAGTGTAGAAATAGCAGGGACTCTGCCAGAAATATTTCAAATGTCGTTAGAAACGGGAATGGTGCTGGAGGATTGGCGTATTGCTCATGTGGTTCCATTGTTTAAAAAGGGTTTTAAGAGTAAACTTAGCAATTATCGGCCTGTCAGTTTGACGCCAGCGGTGGGTAAATTAATGGAAAACATTCTTAGATATGGTATATATAATTATCTGGATAGACAGGGTCTGATTAGGAACAGTCAACATGGATTTGTGCGTGGAAGGTCATGTTTGACAAATGTTATTGTATTTATTGAAGAGGTTACTAGGAAAGTTGACGAGGGTAAAGAAGTGGATGTTGTCTATATGGACTTCAGTAAGGCCTTTGACAAGGTTCCACACGGAATTTCAGTTAGGAAGGTTCAATCGTTAGGTATTAATATTGAAGTACTAAAATGTATTCAACACTTGCTGCATGGGAGATCCCCAGAGAGTAGTGGTGGATAACTGTTTGTCAGGTTGGAGGCCGGTGACTAGTGGTGTTCCTCAGGGATCTGTACTGGGTCCAATGGTGTTTGTCATATACATTAATGATCTGGATGATGGGGTGGTAAATTGGATTAGTAAGTATGCCGATGATACTAAGATAAGTGGCGTTGTGGATAATGAAGTAAGTCTTCAAAGGTTGCAGAGAGATTTAGGTCAGTTAGAAGAGTGGGCTGAAAGATGGCAGATGGAGTTTAATGCTGATAAGTGTGAGGTGCTACAATTTGGTAGGAATTATTAAAATAGGACATACATGGTAAATGGTAGGGCATTGAGGAATGCAGTAGAACAGAGTGATCTAGGAATAATGGTGCATAGTTCCCTGAAGGTGGAATCTCATGTGGATAGGGTGGTGAAGAAAGCTTTTGGTATGCTGGCCTTTATAAATCAGAGCATTGAGTATAGGAGTTGGGATGTAATGTTAAAATTGTACAAGGCATTGGTGAGGCCGAATTTGGAGTACGGTGTACAGTTATGGTCAACGTGATTGAAATTCCGAGAAAGACTCTATAAGTTATGCGACCTTGCAAAGCAAAATCTTAGAGACTCCCAGACTAAAATGAAACAACGGAATGATAAACGAACCCGAGAGCAGGAATTTCACGTGGGCGATAAGGTTTTGGTCCTGTTCCCTGTAGTTACCAACCCCCTACAGGCAAGGTTTCAAGGACCGTACAAAGTGATTAAGAAAATAGACTCGCTAAATTATGTGATCGAAACACCTGATAGACGAAAGCCGAGCCAGTTGGTTCACGTAAACATGCTGAAAGGTTATCATGACTCTACCCCCGCGGTGGTCGGTGCAGTCACGAAAACTGATGATGCAGAAAGGGTTGTTAAGGAGGGTCCTGATCGTTTTGAAAAGATAAGCATAGTACCCAGCAGACTAGAGAACTCTGTTATTTTAGCCAACCTTGCTGATGAAGTCAGTCATTTAGAGCCTGAACAGAGGGAGCAGTTAACACAGCTCATTAAACGGCATGTAGATTTATTCCCAGATGTTCCAAGGAGGTGTAAAAGAACAGGGCATGATGTTATTGTTACCTCAACCCAGCCTATTAAACAATCCCCTTATCGGATGAATTTGGAAAAGAGCAAGCTAGTAGAAAAATAAATCGAGCATATGCTGGTTGCTGGTATTATTCGTGAATCTGCTTCGGCACGGGCATCTCCCTGCGTGGTAGTACCGAAGCCGGACGGTACCATAAGATTCTGTACAGATTACAGAAAGGTGAATGCTGTCACACAGACAGATGCTTACCCGATCCCTAGGGTGGACGATTGTATTGATAAACTGGGTAAAGCGAGATACATCACTAAGATTGACCTGTTAAAGGGGTACTGGTGCGTTCCTTTAACGGACAGGGCTCGAGAAATTTCAGCATTTGTCACCCCATCCGGGTTCTATGAATACAATGTGTTGCCGTTTGGAATGAAAAATGCCCTAGGGACATTCCAGAGGATGATCGATGCAGTGATTAGAGAGTTACCAAATACAAAGACTTATATTGACGATGTAGTAGTTTGGAGTGACACTTGGGATGAGCTGCTTGAGGCTGTAGAAAACCTGTTTAAAAGAATGTCTGCAGCCCGTCTCACAATGAACCTCGCAGAGAGTGAATTTGGTCATGCTACAATCACATACTTGGGGTATGTGGTACGACAGGGGCAGTTAGCTCCTGTGCAGGCTAAAGTACAGGCGATTTCCGAGGTTCCTGTCCCAACAAGTAAGAGGGCACTGAGAATATTTTTGGGCGTGGTGGGATACTATGGAAAATTCTGTAAGAACTTTGCGGATATTGCCCTCCCGCTTACAAAACTCCTACGGAAGGAGGAAAAATTTGAATGGAGCAATTCTTGTCAGGAAGCTTTTGAGAAGTTGAAAACCATACTGTGCCATCACCCTGTGTTAAAAGCACCTGATCTCTTGAAACCTTTCTCCCTGGCGACTGATGCCAGTGATGAGGCTGCAGGGGCAGTCCTATTGCGGAAAGCAGGGGATGGAGCGGGACACCCGGGAGCGTATTTCTCAAGAAAGTTCAATGCGCATCAGAGAAACTACTCCACTGTGGAAGAAGAATTGTTGGCACTTCTCTTGGCGATTCAGTATTTTGAGGTCTATATTTGTTCAGCACAGAGACCATTAATTGTTTATACTGATCACAACCCTTTGGTATTTTTAGCTAACATGAAAAATAAAAATAGGAGGTTACTAAGTTGGAGGCTGTTGCTACAGAAATTCGATTTTAAAATTCAGCAGATTAAGGGGAGTGACAATGTAATTGCTGACTGTTTGTCTAGATGTTAATTTGAACGTGTATCTGTATTATTTTTGTAGTTGAGACCTCTTATGTATTTTGTTAAACTATGTAAGTCTGTAAGATGCTGTATTAGTTCATTTTCACCTTGGTGAAAATTCCCAGAAGGATGGGGGTGTTATGAATGATGAACAGATGTGATGGACAATGGGGTGCAGAGTTACCCATCCCCCTCACACGAGAATCATGACCCATTACTGTTGCTATGCTGCTCATGAGAGAGAGAGAGATGGAAAACATGCAAGAACATCTGTTACAGATAAGAGAATGGAGAGAGACTGTTGATTTACTGTATTATGACTTCTGCAAGGTTACTTATCTTCTACTATTTTGCTCATTAACATTCCTCAGTGGACTGCAGGAGTGGGCTGCTTTGATGGACACAGTCATTCAAAATTGATTGATAGCTGAGACCCCGTTAGTTGGGATAAAAGACAGGTCTGGAGAGACACGCTTCACACACACCAGGAGACACACCAGGGGACACTGATTGAGTGTTGGAACCCACGGGAAGGTGTGGGGCATCGGAGACCGAACCAGGAGATCGGTCAGTAAAACTCACAGTGTTGCAGCAGGGACGGTGGGGGCTTGTGTGTGTGTCCACTCATGCCAGAGTGACGAGTCCACCACAGAAGAACGGTCTAGCTGAAGGACAGAGGGGTCATAACTGAATGGCCACAACACCTCGACGGATCAAGAACGCAAAGGAAGGTTTGCCTGACTGTAGCTGTTACTTCTCGCTCGCTCGCTCTCTCTCTCTCTCCAACGATTACAACACAACAACATATCTACCTCAACCCGTATGAACTGAACTGAACTTTATACTTTTCCATGACAATTCATTTACCCCTAGACATCGATAGAGCTTGTTTATTATTGCTTATTATTATTTCTACTCTTTTAGGCTTATTATTGCTAACTTGTGTTATTTATATGTTTGCATTATTGATATTGATTTGCTTATTTTATTAATAAACACTTTTGAATATAGTACCACCAGACTCCAACGGATTCTTCTATCTTTGCTAGTTAGACGGCCAGTTACGGGGTACGTAACAAATTGTGTTCATCTGTGACGCTAATTCAGATAAAACATCATTAGACGACATCTAACATCGATGTCTCTGTTTTCAGAAAAAAAACTAGTCTGAACATAACTCTTCTTAACAGAAATGTCACAGGACATTATAGACGTACTGTCAATATTCATCGCAACAGCGACAGTGCAGAGATCTACCTGCAAGTTAATTGTAGGTACGCAGATTGCTCATTACATTAGTTTACATTCAATATTACCTATCACAGAAAGAGCATACAATCTCTATTTCTGTTGTAGATGGGCCAGACAACATCAGGATTCAGCCGCAGGGCCCGGTTTTCAAAATACTGTCACAAGTCTGAAATTAACTTGTTCTATCCAGTCAGTTCCCAATACTGACTATAGATGGCGCAAGGGAGCAAATGACCAGCAGACAGAACAGGACTACACCATCGAGAAGTGGAAATTATACTGGGAAACACAACAGCCTTTCTGTAAAGATCACTTGAACGTAAACATCCAAGTAATTTTATTTTGCAATTTTGTAATTTTCAAACTGTGCTCTTCTGTGGACTTCGGTCACGAGAAGTATAAAAAAAAGATATTGCGAATATGCAGCAGAGATGCAGATACCACGGAAGGTCTGGAGTGATTTATTTAGAAGTCAATTTGCCGGAAATTTAATATCTTCAGTTAAGCCTACGGCGAACAATACTCCATGTTACCCAGAGCATGGAGAACTAAAGAGCAGTTAGACCTATTCGCTTAAAATTACGGAGAGCCATGTCGGCTTATCTGCTTCGGTACCCGAGGGTCATACTGTCCCCAGGCCTGTCAGCAGGATCGCTCAGCCGTTCTTCACAGTAGCAACTTCAGTTGACGTCACGACGTAGTGTCGAGTGAAACTCCTGACGTTTTTGAGAAGTAGATGCGTTTTCTCAGAATACAGATCCCCGAGCAGTGCAAACCTG
Organism: Hemitrygon akajei; assembly: GCF_048418815.1. Taxonomy (NCBI): domain Eukaryota; kingdom Metazoa; phylum Chordata; class Chondrichthyes; order Myliobatiformes; family Dasyatidae; genus Hemitrygon; species Hemitrygon akajei. The sequence continues at coordinate 699,427 of NW_027332060.1, forward strand.
ATTTCACGAAGTTAAGGAAACAACCCCTTTGTGAATAAAATACAGCCGTTGTACATACTGAAGGAACTAATCTTGGAGCCAGTTACCCGGGGTATAAGCCACATAACATTAAGGGGCAGAAACAGAATCTGATGGAGACAGTGAGCAGGCCGGGAAGCATCTGCGAAAGGAAAACAGAAGTCGACATTGCAATGCAGGACTGGGAGGCGGGGAAACAATAAATTTATTAAATGAACCTTCACCGGAGAGAGAGGGAAATGGGGCCGATGGGATTTGTGCAGCAGTTCTGGCAGAGCATCTTCGACTTGAAATCTTAACCGACAGCCTGAGTGTATTCCGGGATTTCCTTTTTCTTTTTGATACTTCCAACATCGCCAGCGCTTGCGTTGTTGTCTCCATGTGTGCATCCGACATCAGATGTTCTGGACACTGTAGGTACAAAACAAGTCTCCGATCTGACAAAACAGGATGAAGCACGTCAAAGGTTGACTGTCGTGAAATGTTTTTCCATTGTTTTTGGTACAATTGAGTGTTCGTTGAATTGAACTCGGGAAGTGTTGGTTACACAATGCCAGTTTGCTCAGAACCAGCTTTATTTACAACAAAGGATGGAGCCGATTGCTGCTGCAGAAATCAGGCCCACAGCAACCTTATTAACCCTTTATAAACGCCCAGAGAGAGAGAGAGAGGGCGGAGACCGAGATTGAACACGGGACCCTGCAGCTGCGCCACTACAGAACACGTTGGTCTCTGATTTCCTGTCAGTGCTTTGTGTCCGAGTGCCATTTCTTCCTGAAAAGGCACACATTACTGTAAGGGACACGCTGGTTCAGGCAGCAGCGGTGGAGAGAGACGCAGTCTGCGTTTCGGGTCCGAGATCCCGAATGAAGGTACCAGGACCCAAACCATCAGCTGGTTCTCCCACCCAGACGTTGGGCAGTGTTCCACGTGTACTTTAACACACCCAAACTGGACATTACCTTCCCCCAGCCGCTTTCTGGAACATCTGCAATGTCTCTGGCGCTCTTCTGGCTGCTGGAGCCAGTATTGGGACCCTGTTGATCCGCGGAGGAGAAACTAGATTTGTAAACTGCACGTCAGCTGGATTTGAACAAGAGTCTAGTTACTGCTGAAGACGCGATCACTGGCGTTTCAGTTTGACCCGCTTTCCTCCCCCAACATTCCTGTGCTGGTTTCTTGTCATTTCTTTTCCAGTCTTGGCGAAGGGCTTTGGACTGCAACACTGTCCTTCCATGTATTCTGCAAGACTTGTTGAGTCCCTCGAGAATTGTGTATGTGTAACTGCTGGGCGTGTGAAAACAACTCTCAGATTATTTTAAGAAATGTGTTCGACAATTTACAACGATAGCGGAGGAGTTTGAACCCGCATCACCCAATTGTTACAACCCACCCGGGTCCCTGACAGTATTCAATCCTTCAGAAGCGACAACATGTTGGAGTCTGTCGCCTCTGCAACATCGGTCACAGTGCACCCATGGGTGGCGCCGATGCCGGACGGCTCCCGAGTACCTCCCGAGATATGTGCGTGTGTGTGTGTGTGTGTGTGTGTGTGTGTGCGTGTGCGTGAGAGAGAGAGAGAGGAGAGAGAGAGAGAGAGAGAGAGAGAGAAGAGAGAGAGAGAGAGTGAGAGAGAGAGAGAGAGACCCTGTACCAAGAGGATGGTAAAGCGGAGAATAGTGAGGTTAGGGAGAGTAAAGGAGAGGAGGTAGATCTACCCTTAGCCAGGAGGGAATTTATAAGGAAACAGATATGGCGGTTAGAAAGTGCAGGGTTGGACACGGATGATCTGTCTGGCTTGACAGAGCAGTTTGCAGTTGAAGAATTTAAGTGTGTTCCCGATGATATGAGGGCAGTTCTAGAATGAAAAGGATGCCGCTACCTTGAGGGGGTCTGCTGGGTTAGCAGACGAGGTTGTTTTAACCCGCAGGGTTGAGGTTACTCCGGATGGGAGTTGCCCAGAGAGTAACTGGGAGGATCAGGGAAACTTAGAATTTGAAAAGGTGACTGGTATTTTAAAGCCTGGAAGAGGTAGATGTCCCGTTTGCGTGTGTTCAGGTGTGAAGGGTGTGGATGCACAAGGTATTGAACCTAGTATTGAAACTCAGGAAAAGTCTGAGGTATCTGATTTAGTTGAAAAGGAATGCAGTCCCTTTTGGGTCAGATGGACTTGGTTCATTGAAGAAAGGGTTAACCTTGCTACCAGTGCAAAGTGAGAATTCTCAGTTGTTTGTGTTAGAAGGTGTGTTAAAAGTTAATGATGAGATGAAAGCTGGTGATGAGAATATTATTGAAGGAGAAGGGAAAGGTGTTGTTTCTGAAATGAATAAAGAAAATTTAAAGTCGGAATTGGTTTTAGAAGGATTGACAAAAGGGAAGGGACAGTTCACTGAACAATGGCTTGTTAACAAGGTGCCTGTGAATCAATTACAGTTTCATTGGAAATTTTAAGATAGAAAACTTGATGTTATTCAAGTATGTGATTTGTTGTGGCAGAAGTTGAAATGTTGATTTGACCAAGAGGGATCATCTGCAGCTGTTAAACTAAAAAACAAATAGAATGAAAGATCCTGAAGATAAAATTAATGACTTGCTTAAAATTAACGAATTGTGTGGCAGTTCAGCAAATGGGCTTAGTTTGAAAACATTGGTGATAAGATAGCTCTTGTGAAAGGAGTCTGTGAAGGCCTATTCCACACTGGTGAGCAAGCTAACCACGCGAGTGTTAAGTGGAAAAGGGACAAAGGTTGACCAAATGCCACTTCGAATAACAAGATCTGGTTTTGAGGGAATTTGGCAAAGCATGTGAAAGATAAAAAAAAAACACCATGAAAGATTGACTGTTTAAATGTTAAGTTTAAAAGTAACATAGAGATTAGTATTTGTTCAAACTTTTGTAATGTACTATATTATAATCGCACATGTATTGGTTCACACTTTGTAATATACACCTAAGCTAAGAACACAATTCCTTGGCATTTTTGGCTGACATGAAAAATAAAAATAAGTTACTAAACTGAAGTCTGTTGTTACAGGAATTCGATTTTAAAATACAACATGTTAAGTGGAGTGACAATGTAATTGCTGATTGTTTATCTAGATATTAATTTGAATGTGTATCTGTATTATTTTTGTAGTTAAGAACACTTCTGTATTTTGTTAAACTCTGTAATTCTGTAATATGCTGTATTAGTTCATTTTCACCTTGGTGAAAATTCCCAGAAGGATGGGGGTGTTATGAATGATGAACAGATGTGATGGACAATGGGGTGCAGAGTTACCCATCCCCCCCACACGAGAATCACGACCCATTACTGTTGCTATGCTGCTCATGAGAGAGAGAGAGATGGAAAACATGCAAGAACATCTGTTACAGATAAGAGAGATAGATAGATAGATAGATAGATAGATAGATAGATAGATAGATAGATAGATAGATAGATAGATAGATAGATAGATAGATACTTTATTCATCCCCATGGGGAAATTCAACTTTTTTCCAATGTCCCATACACTTGTTGTAGCAAAACTAATTACATACAATACTTAACTCAGTAAAAAAATATGATATGCATCTAAATCACTATCTCAAAAAGCATTAATAATAGCTTTTAAAAAGTTCTTAAGTCCTGGTGGTAGAATTGTAAAGCCTAATGGCATTGGGGAGTATTGACCTCTTCATCCTGTCTGAGGAGCATTGCATCGATAGTAACCTGTCGCTGAAACTGCTTCTCTGTCTCTGGATGGTGCTATGTAGAGTGGAGAGAGACTGTTGATTTACTGCATTATGACTTCTGCAAGGTTACTTATCTTCTACTATTTTGCTCATTAACATTCCTAAGTGGACTGCAGGAGTTGGCTGGTTTGATGGACACAGTCATTCAAAATTGATTGATAGCTGAGACCCCGTTAGTTGGGATAAAAGACAGGTCTGGAGAGACACAGCAGGAGACACACCAGTGGACACTGATTGAGTGTTGGAACCAACAAGGAAAGGTGGGGGCATCGGAGACCGAACCAGGAGATCTGCCAGTTAAACTCACAGTGTTACAGCAGGGCCGGTGGGGCCTTGTGTGCGTGTCTACTCATGCCAGAGTGACGAGTCCACCACAGAAGAACGGTCTAGCTGGATGACAGAGGGGTCAGAACTGAATGGCCACAACGACACGACGGATTATGAAAGGAGTAAAAGGTTTGCCTGCCGCAACGGTCGCTGTTACATCTCTCTCTCTCTCTCTCTCTCTCTCTCTCTCTCTCTCTCTCTCTCTCTCTCTCTCTCTCTCTCTCTCTCTCTCTCTCTCTCTCTCTCTCTCTCTCACACCGTCTCTCTCTCTCTCTCTCTCTCTCTCTCTCTCTCTCTCTCTCTCACCGTCTCTCTCTCTCTCTCTCCGTCTCTCTCTCTCTCTCTCTCTCTCTCTCTCTCACCGTCTCTCTCTCTCTCTCTCTCACTCTTTCTCTCTCTCTCTCTCTCTCTCTCACCGTCTCTCTCTCTCTCTCTCTCTCTCTCTCTCGCTCTCTCTCCAACGATTACAACACAACAACCATATCTACCTCAGCACTCATGAACTGAACTGAACTTTATGCTTTTCCATGACAATTAATTTACCCCGAGACATCGATAGAGCTTGTTTATTATTGCTTATTATTATTATTCCCACACTTTTAGGTTTATTATTGCTAATGTGTATTATGTATATTTGCATTATTGGTATTGTTTTGCTGATTTTACTAATAAACACTTTTGAATATAGTACCACCAGACTCCAACGGATTCTTCGTTCTCTGCTGGTCAGACACCCAGTTACGGGGTAGTAAGAATACAAAGATTGGTGGAGGAGCGGGTAGTGTTGAGGAAACAGAGAGCCTGCAGAGAGATTCAGATTGTTTAGGGGAATGGGCAAAGAAGTGGTAAAAGAAATACAATGTTGGAAAGTGTATATTCACGAAGTTTGGTGGAAGAAATAAACGGGCAGACCATTATTTAGACGGGGAGATCATTCAAAATGCAGAGATGCAAAGGGACTTGGGGGCCCTTGTGCAGGATACCCTAAAAGTTATCCTCCAGGTTGAGACGGTTGTGAAGAAGGCGAATGCAATGTTGGCATTCATTTCTAGAGGAATAGAATATAAGAGCAGGGATGTGATATTGAGGCTCTATAAGGCACTCGTGAGACCACACTTGGAGTGTTGTGTGCAGTTTTAGGCACCTTATTTCAGAAAGGATATACTGACATTGTAGAGGGTTCAGAGAAGATTCCCCAGAATGATTTCAGGAATGAAAGGGTTACCGTATGAGGAATGTCTGGCAGCTCTTGGGCTGTATTCCCTGGAGTTCAGGAGATTGAGGGGAGATCTCATAGAGACATTCCGAATGTTAAAAGACCTGAACAGCTTAGTTATAACAAAGTTATTTCCCATGGTAGGGGAGTCTAGGACAAGAGGGCACGACTTCAGGATTGAAGGACGTCCAACTGGAACTGAGATGCGGAGAAATTACTTCAGTCAGAGTGTGGTAAATCTGTGGAATTTGTTGCCACGAGTGGTTATGGAGGCCAAGTCATTGGGTGCATTTAAGCCAGAGATGGATAGGTTCATGATTTGCCAGGGCATCAAAGGGTATGAGGAGAAGGCAGGGGAGTGGGGATGACTGGAATAATTGGATCAGCCCATGATTGAATGGTGGATCAGACTTGATGAGCCGAATGGCCTACTTCCGCTCCTATATCTCATGGTCTTATGATCTGATTGTGGTCTAATTGCAACAGGTGATTGCAGACTCATGACCGATTGATTAACAGGTGGAATTCTACCCCAGTAATGCCTAATTTCATTGCATATTTCCTGAAACCCTGGTGTGAATGAGCCCAAATATATCTCAGCTTAAGGGCCAGCGAAAAGAAACAGCTTACCCAGCAAATAAAGCTTGTTGGGGTTGTCCATCAACCGGTTTCTGCTGCTTACCGAAAGGCGTTATCACCCGATACTCCACCCCGATGGCTTCGATGGTCACCTCATGGCGACGACAGACGTGTCATCACAAAACAATGTATCCACCGTGTTTAAGGTTTTAGGCAGCAGGGTTAGTTTATATTTGGCAGAAAATGGTTGCTCCTTTTAAATTTCAGCTTTTAACCTGAACCCAAGTCTTCTGTTGTATTCTCACCAAAAAGGCCTACTCGCATTTAACCTATCGAAATCGCTGATAATTCTACATACATACTTCCATTAAACCTCCGCTCCAACCTTTACATGTTATACTGTTTTTGTTGTTCAATTGTCGCATTGAACAGGCCGGAAAATAGAGCAGATGCCGCTGACCAATCAGTAAACATCTTCCTAAAGGGCTAAACTGGGTAGAAGGGCCGAATGTCGACTGCTTGCCTCGTTGTACATATTTCATGAACGAATAACAGCAAGGAGGTGAAAGTTATCATGGAAGTTAAAAATCCAACAAAATCATCTTTTTCTGCTTGAAATCTCATTGTCAGATTGTCGATTAGTTGTCTGTGTAGTTTGACCTCTGTTCAGAATTAAATATTAACTTCAGGTGTTTCTAATGCTCACAGGATGCCATTCAAAGTTCAAAGCGATAAACTCCCCCAGTAAGCAAAGTCCAGCAGTGAAGTTGTAATCTGGTCTACTTCAGCAAAGTTCCGCATGTTTATTTTTATCTTATCGCCTGAGAAATAAACAGACGGGTTAATCTGTAACCAGGCACCATGCGATTCAGGGAAGGAGAAGAAGGGCGTGTGGAAAGGAGATGGGGGATTGATTTTTCAGCCAGAAGTACTGATAGAGGTGGAGGTGTATATGATGATACCCGAATTTGCCAGTATAAAGCGAATGGTTAGATGAATATATCAAATATCAGGTGCAGGTAGGTTGTGGAACTCCACCTGGGAATTCGGATTCAGACAGATAGAGACAGTAAAGTTACAACCGCCATGGGCCATATGAGCCGAATGCCCACCTCTATGTTTTGTGGCCCTGTAGTTTAAAGGCTGATGATGCGTTTTTGCACTTGTCATCACAAAATACTTTAACCTGCGTGTTTTATTGGTTGTAAATCTCCTTGCAGGGAAACGTATTTAGGTACAGGAGAAAATAATCAGACAGGGAGTATCACAGAAAAAGTTATGACCAGAATTCTTCACGGTCAGTTTGCCTGCAATACAATTTCACGCCTTGGGAGATGGCGATGCAGAGAGTTGAGAGATCAAGTTTAGAGTTGAGAACTTCAATGTCGTCAAAATACGGGATATTGCCATATTCGAAACAAGGGCAATGAATTGTTTCACAAATCAGCACAAAGGGGTATAAATCTCCAGCAATGTTTTTTTTTATTCCGCGCTTTATCAAAGTTTTGCAAGTTGTTTCATTTGATCTTGTCGCCTCAGAAGTAAACAGACGGGTTAATGGATAACCAGACGCCATACGATTCAGGGAAGGGGAAGGGCATGTGGAAGGGAAAATGGAAGATTCATTTTTCTGCCACAAGTACTGACTGAGGATAGATAGATAGATAGATAGATAGATAGATAGATACTTTATTCATCCCCATGGGGAAATTCAACTTTTTTCCAATGTCCCATACACTTGTTGTAGCAAAACTAATTACATACAATACTTAACTCAGTAAAAAAAATATGATATGCATCTAAATCACTATCTCAAAAAGCATTAATAATAGCTTTTAAAAAGTTCTTAAGTCCTGGCGGTAGAATTGTAAAGCCTAATGGCATTGGGGAGTATTGACCTCTTCATCCTGTCTGAGGAGCATTGCATCGATAGTAACCTGTCGCTGAAACTGCTTCTCTGTCTCTGGATGGTGCTATGTAGAGGATGTTCAGAGTTATCCATAATTGACCGTAGCCTACTCAGCGCCCTTCGCTCAGCTACCGATGTTAAACTCTCCAGTACTTTGCCCACGACAGAGCCCGCCTTTCCTGCGGCGCCCCTGTGCTGCTTACCACCGTGTCAGACCTACAGTCTCCCAACCGCACATACTGAGGTCTATCTGTCAAGTAGTCCACTATCCAATCCACCATGTGAGAGTCTACTCCCATCTCCGTTAGTTTGTGCCTTAAGATCTTGGGAGGAAGTGTATTTGAAGTACATCGAAATTTGCCAGTATAAAGCGAATGGTTGAATGAACACATGGAATACCAGTTCCAAGAAGGTTGTGGAACTCGGTCTGGAAATTAGGATTCACGAGACAGTAATGTTATAACCGGCATGGACAATATGAGCCGACTGCCCCACCTCCATGTTGTGTGACCTTGTAGTTTGATGGCTGACCTCATGCGGTTCTGTGATGGTTCTCGCAAAGGGCTTTAACCTGCGTGTTTTATTGGTTTAAAATCTACTGAATGGAAAAACATTTACTTACAGGAAAAATAATCGGACACAGAGCATCGCCGTAAAAGTAATGGCCAGAACTCTTCACAATTAGTTGGCCGGCAATAAAACTTCTCGCCTTGGGAGATACCGATGCAGAGAGTTGAGAGAACAAGTTTAGAGTTGAGAAACTTCAATGTCGTCAAAATACGGGATTGTCCAGCACACATTGGAGACTGTGTAAACAGTCTAGATAGATCGATCGATAAATAGGGTGAGATAGATAGATTGAGAGAGAGATAGAGTATATATGTTTGTGTGTGTGTGTGTGTGTGTGTGTGTGTGTGTGTGTGTGTGTGCGTGTGTATGTATATGTATATATATATATATATATATAAATATACACACAGACACACATACACACATATACGCACAAATACACATACACACATATACAAATATATATATATACATATATAATGAGCGCATTTGCGGCGAAAAAAAAACGAGGCTCGGCGTATTTGTGACTGACTGATCGAATCACGATTCATGAGCAGGAGAGAATGAGGGAAAAGTAGGGTCACGTGGAGCGGCCGTTGTATGAGTGAAACATTGTAGGAGTGGGAACTTGAGGCTTTGGCGAGGAGGTGCAGGTAAGTAGCCGGTGGTTGAATTAAAAAGTCGCTGAATTACAGCGAATTAAATAAAGAAGGGATGGTGCACGATCGCTGATCTGCTGTAGTTGCATGATGTGGGAGCTGGCGGACCCCGGTGTGGTTCCTGGTGACCACGTCTGTTAAATGTCGGCTGCTCGAGGAACTCGGGCTCGGGGTTGATGACCTGGAATCTGAGCTTCAAACACCACGGCACATCGGGGAGGAGGGGGAGAGTCACCTGGATTCTCTGTTTCAGGAGGTAGTCACGCCCATTAGATGAGCTGCCTCACATCAGGTCTGTGCTCAGGGAGAAGAGGTTGTGACTGCGAGTGAGGCGGGAAGTGGGATCCACGGGACAGTGCTGGAGGAGCCTCGGCCCTTGAGCTTGTCCAACAGGCCTGAGATACTTGCTCCCTGTGTGGATGAGAGTGGGGCCTATTGACAGCATGAGCAACCTGACTGTGGCCCCGCAGATCAGGTGCCATTCAGGGCGCGAGAGAACAGAAAGGCAGTGGTAATTGGGGATAAGGGTAGTAAGAGGAACAGAAAGAGATCCCTGTCGCGGAAGCTGTGCTGCCTGCCTGGTGCCCGGGGGCGGGACACCTTTTCCGTCCAGCAACGGAATTTGCAGTAGGAGGGAAAAGATCCAGAATGGCCTGATCCATTTGGGTATTACCGAAACACGTAGAACGAGGAAGGAGGTCCTACTGAGTGAATTTGGGCAGCTCGTGTCTACATTAAAGAAACAGAAACACAAAGCTGGTAATCTCTGGATTGCTACCAGGGCCACTTGCTAATCGGCAGAGGGCCAAGAAGACTGGAGAGTTAAACGGGTGGCTCAAGGACTGATGTGGAAGAAGTGGGTTTGAATCCCTGGGGAAACCGGCACCAGTATCGGGAAGGAGGGAGATGTCCAAATGGTACGAGCTCCACTTGGAATCCAGCAAAAGAGAAAAGTTTGGACAAAGATATAGCGAACGCAAAAGATAAAATAAGAGAAACGTAGGAGTGGAGCGAAGACAAGTCAAGAGCGAAAGAGAAAAATGTTCATAAGATTTCAAAAGTGCAATGAGTGTGAGGACACTTTAACCGAACGCCCGTCTTATTCGAAGCGGGGTCAGTGAACGTGCGGCACAAATAAGTACAGGGGGTAACATTTAGAGGCCATTACAGAAACGTGGTTGTAGGGTGAAGAGGATTCCGAATTAAATTTCAAAGGATATCTGGTAATAAGGAAGGATAGGCAAGAAGGAAAGGGAGATGGGTCAGGGCTCTTAATTAAAGATATCACGGCGATATTGAGATATGATATAAGATCTAAGGAGCAGAAGGTTGAATCATTCTACGTAGAGTTTAGGAACAGTAAAGTGAAAATATCACTGGTGGGAGGTGTCCATCGGCCACGGAATAATATCATTAGAGTGGCGCAGGCAATTAACAGAGAAATATCTGAGGCATGTAAGAATGGAACAGCGGTTATCACGGCAGACTTTAACTTGCACACGGATTGGGTGACTCGAGTTGTTGGGGACAGAATTGAGGAGGACATCATGGAATACATCCGTGATGCTTTTCCTGAACAGCATGTTCCTGAACCTACAAGGAAATGTGCTGTCTTAGATCTAGTTCCGTGCAAAGAGACAGGGAACATCATTGCTCTTGTGGTTAGTGATCCTCTTTGGAAAGAGTGATCACTTCATGATTGAATTTCTCATACAAATGGAGGGTGCAATAATTCAATCTAATCCCAGTGTATTCTGCCTAAACAACAGAGACTATATTGCGACGAGGTAGGGTTTGGCCCGCGTACACTGGCAACTCAGGCTATACTTTGGGACAGTTAATTATAAGCCTGCTAGTTTAACATCTGCAGTTGGGGAAATGCTTCAATCTAAAAAAAATAGCGAGCCACCTCGAAAGCAATTGATCCATTAGGCAGAGGCGACATGGATTAAGCAAAGGCAGGTCCTGTTTGACACACTTACTGGGGTTGCTTGAGGATGTAACGAGCACAGTCGATAGAGGAGAACAGATGGGTGGTAGTTACTTGGATTTCCAGAAGGCGTTCGGTATGGTGCCGGATTAAAGACTTATCCATAAGGTCAGGATGCATAGAGTTGTGGGTGATGCATCAGCATGGATAGCGGATTAGTTAACAGAGAGTTGTGATACATGGGTGCTACGCTGGTTAGTGTCAGTGGTGAGCGTTTTCCATCCCCGCAGGGGTCGGTGCTGGATCCCACAAATATTTACGATATACATTAACGATGTGGAAGAGGGACCAAGTGTACTGTATCTAGGTTTACTGAGTGGGTGGAAAGCGGATCGCCCGAGAATAACACACACATACCATGAGGGAGATCTAAGGACATGTTACAGACCACACCGGAATTGATCTCCGAACTCCGGATCGACTCCAGCTGTAATAGAATTCCATTGATTTGAACTGAACTGAATTGACTTGGCCTTATTACTTCCTTCATATACACGAGGAGCAAAACATCTTGCGTTTTGTCGCCGTCTAAATATGCAATGTGTAATTTATAATAAATATTATCAAGTCACGTCAAGTCAATTTTTATTGTCATTTCGACCATAACTGCTGGCACAGTGCACAGTAAAAACGAGACGACGTTTTTCAGGACCATGGTTTTACATGACACAGTACAAAAACTAGACTGAACTACGTAAACCACGTATTACGACAGTCAATCTAACATACAAATACAGTTGTGTCAGCACGAATTAATCAGTCTGATGGCCTGGTGGAAGAAGCTGTCCCGGAGACCGTTGGTCCTGGCTTTTACACACACCTTTTCACCTTTTCACACACCTGTCCAAGTAACCAACATGACCTAGAGGGATGCTCACATCTACAGATGCATTGGGCTGTCCGCATCACTCTCTGCAGAGTCGTGTGATTGAGGGAAGTACAGTTCCCATACCAGGCAGTGATGCAGCCACTCAGGATGCTCTCAATTGTGCCCCTGTAGAGAGTTCTTAGGATTTGGGGGCCCATCCCAAACTCCTACAACCGTCTGAGGTGAAAGAGGCACTGTTGTGTGCAGCTGGTGTGTACAGACCACGTGAGATCCTCGGTGATATTTTGTCATTTCAAACAGACTAGCGGGAGGACGGCAGAGCAGCAGTGACTGGAGTTTATGTGAGAAGTGAGGAAGGTGCAAGACAGATATATTCCAAAGCGGAAGAAACTTTCGAATGGAAAAAGGATGCCAACTGTGGCTGACAAGAGAAGTCAAAGCCAAAGTAAAAGCAAAGCAAAGGGCATAAAAGGAAGCAAAAATTAGTGGGAAGACAGAGGATTGGGAAGGTTTAAAAGCTTACAAAAGGAAACTAAGAAGGTCATTAAGAGGGAAAAGATGAACTATGAAAGGAAACTGGCAAATAATATCAAATAGGATACTAAAAGCTTTTTTCAAGTATATAAACAGTAAAAGACAGGTGAGAGTCGATATAGGACCGATAGAAAATGATGCTGGAGAAATTTTAATTCTCACCACTAAGGAAGACCAGAAATATGCCGGACATTCAAGGGTGTCAGGGAAGAGAAATATGCGCAGTCACAATTACGACAGAGAAAGTACTCAGGAAGATGAATAGTCTAAGGGTAGATACACCTCCTGGACCGGATGTAATGCACCCTTGGGTTCTGAAGGAAGTAGCAGTGGAGATTGCGGATACATGAGCAATAATCGTTCAAAAGTTGATAGATTCTGGCCTGGTCCCGGAGGACTGGAAGATTGCAAATGTCATTCCGAATTTAAGAAGCGGGCAAGGAAACAAAAAAAGGAAATTATAGACCTGTTAGCTTGACATCGGTGGTTGGGAACTGTTGGAGTCGATTGTCAAGGATGAGGTTGCGGAGTACCTGGAGGTATATGACAAAATAGGCCGAACTCAGCATGGTTTCCTTAAAGGGAAATCCTCCCTAACAAACCTATTGCAAATTTTTGAGGAAATTACAAGTAGGCTAGACAAGGGAGATGCAGTGGATGTTGTGTATTTGGATTTTCAGAAGGTCTTTGACAAGGTGCCGCACATGAGGCTGCTAAACAAGATAAGAGCCAATGGAATTACGGGGAGGTTACTTACATGGATAGAGCGTTGGTTGATTGGCAGGAAACAGAGAGTGGGAATGAAGGGATCCCATTCTGGTTGGCTGCCGGTTACCAGCGGTGTTCCGCAGGTGTCCGTGTTGGGGCCGCTTCTTTTCACGTTGTATATCAACGATTTGGTTTATGGAATAGATGGCTTTGTGGCTAAGTTTGCTGATGATACAAAGATAGGTGGAGGGGCCGGTAGTGCTGAGGAAATAGAGAGTCTGCAGAGAGACTTGGATAGATTGGGGGAATGGGTAGAGAAATGACAAATGAATTACAATGTTGGAAAGTGTAATGTCATGCGCTTTTTTAGAAGAAGTAAACGGGCAGATTATTATTTAAATGGGGAGAGATTTCAAAGTTCTGAGATGCAACGGGACTTGGGAGTCCTCGTACAGGATACCCTTAAGTTTAACCTCCAGGTTGAGTCGGTGGTGAAGAAGGTGAATGCAATGTTGGCATTCATTTCTAGAGGAATTGAATATAGGAGCAGGAATGTGATGTTGAGACTCTATAAGGCACTGGTAAGACCTCACTTGGAATACTGTGTGCAGTTTCGGGCTCCTTATTTAAGAAAGGATGTGCTGACGTTTGAGAGGGTTCAGAGAAGATTCACTAGAATGATTCCGGGAATGAGCGGGTTTGGACTGTACTCCTTGGAGTTTGGAAGAATAAGGAGGGGGGTGGGGACCTCATAGAAACATTTCTAATGTTGAAAGGCATGGACAGAGTGGATGTGGCAAAGTTGTTTCCCATGGTGGGGGAGTCTAGTACGAGAGGACATGACTCGAGGATTGCAGCGTGCACATTCAGAACAGGGATGCGATTTTGTTTTTAGCCAGAGGGTGGTGAATCTGTGGAACTTGTTGCCACGGGCACAGTGGAGGCCAAGTCATTGGGTGTGTTTAAGGCAGAGATTGATAGGTATCTGAGCAGCCAGGGCATCAAAGGTTGTGGTGAGAAGGAAGGGGAGTGGGACTAAATGGGAGAATGGATCAGCACGTGATGAATTGGCGGAGCAGACACTATGGGAAAAATGGCCGTCTTCTGCTCCTTTGTCTAATGGTCAATGCAGCACATACTCAATTGATCAGGTTGCATGAATAGTCACGGTCCGGTCCGTTTAGTCCGCATTCCGGTTCACGGTCCGGTCCATTACTCCTTATTCCAGGTTTTCCGGTTTTCCCTTGTTCTGCTGGGTACTCTGATTGAGGCACCTGATTCGCATTTTGGTCTGGCTGCAGAAATAGCTCCTGGATTCAGCTGCTTTTGCTGGACCGTTCCCTTCCTTTCCCTTCACCTTCCTCCTGAAGCCTTGCCTGAAGCCTTTGCCAGAAGCCTCACCTGCGTCCTCTCCTGTATCGCTGTCAAGTTCTGCCGCCGGAGCAAGACCGGAGCCTTGCTCTGTCTAGATAAGGAACTGTCTATCATTGTTTTCAACTGTCTCTGTGTCCAGGTCTTCGCTAGGTAGGTCCGGCCGTTGCCGCTGCCTTGTGTTGGGAACCATCTCTATGTCCAGTCCTTCGCTATATCCAGAGCCTAGACGCTACCTTGTGTCGGGAACAGTTATTCTGTGTTCTCTCTACGAGTCCCGGCCCTACGTCCGGCTCCCACGGAGGGCTCCTGACTCTGTGTAGAGCCCAGACCTCAAGTCCTGTCCCTCAGGAGTGGTCCCGGCTCTGTGTTCCTGCTCTCTCAAGACCCAGGCTCTGTGTTCATGGTCACTCAAGACCCAGGCTCTGTGTTCCTGGTCTCTCTAGACCAAGGCTCCGTGTTCCTGGTCACTCAAGACCCAGGCTCTGTGTTCCTGGTCTCTCTAGACCAAGGCTCCGTGTTCCTGGTCACTCAAGACGCAGGCTCCGTGTTCCTGGTCTCTCTGGACCAAGGCTCCGTGTTCCTGCTCTCTCAAGACCCAGGCTCCGTGTTCCTGGTCTCTCTAGACCAAGGCTCCGTGTTCCTGATCTCTCAAGACCCAGGCTCCGTGTTCCTGCTCTCTCAAGACCCAGGCTCTGTGTTCAGGTGCCCCCAGATCGACTCAAGGGTTCAGGTTCTTGCCCTGTCCGTGTGCATCGTCCTGTGCAGGAGTTCCATGTCTGGTTCTGCAGCCAAACCTCAAAGGACCCAAGCCACATCCAGTCCTGCAGCCATGTCATTTCCTCGCCTAATTCCGGGGTCCGAACCCGAGTCAAGACCCAGGTTCTAGGTCCTGGTCCAGACTCCGTCTCGGAGTCCAAGCCCAGGCTCCTATTTCCCAGTTCCTTGTCCAGGTCCCGCTTTCCTATCCAAAGTCCTAACCCAAGTCTGTGTTCCTGTCCCAGCTCCTAGTCTGTGTCCTTTCCCGTCGCTAACCTTAGTCCAGTCCAGTTCCGCGTACTTCAGTGTCTGTGTCTTGCATTTGATTCCGCTCCCAGCGCCCACCTTATGACAGAACAGTCCAGCAAAGCACAGGCCCTTCGACACAGACACTGTCGTGTTGCTCTCACCATCCTAGGTTCTCTCCTGTTGAATGTCCCCCCAATTGGCCGTGTCGTCAAAAGTTTGGGGAAGATTTTTCGGTCGACAGGTGGCTCCCATGGGGGCTGGGGTCTGGGGGGTGGGGGTAAGGTAATATCATGGTCTGGTCCGTGAAGTCCGCATTCCGTTTCATAGTCCGGCCCATCGTTCCTTATTCCAGGTTTTACTTGTTCTGTTTGGTGCTTTAATTGAGGCACCAGGTTCTCATTTTGGACGGGCTACATTAACAGCTCCTGGATTCAGCTCCATTTGCTGAACTGTTCTCTTCCCTTCCCTTCACCTTCCTCCTGAAGCCTCGCCTGCGTATTCGCCTGTATCGCTGTCAAGTTCTACCGCCGGAGCAAGAACGGAGCCTTGCTGTGTCTAGATGAGGAACTGTCTCTGTGTCCACGACTTCGCCAGGTAGGTCCGGCCATTTGCAGGTACCTCGTGTTGGGAACAGTCTCTGTTTTCACGCCCTAGTTGTTGATCACTAGGAGGGGTCCACACTTTGTGTAGAACCCCGCCGCCAAGTCCTGTTCCTAAGGAGAGGGGTCCCGGATCTGTGTTCCATGTCCCTGTGTTCCAGTCTCTATCAAGACCTAAGCTCCGAGTTCCTGGTCTCTCTAGACGAAGGCTCCGAGTTCCTGGTCTCTCTAGACCAAGGCTCTGTGTTCCTGGTCTCTCTAGACCAAGGCACTGTGTTCCAGTCTCTATCGACCAAGGCTCCGTGTTTCTGGTCTCTCTAGACCAAGGCTCCGTGTTCCTGGTCTCTCTAGACAAAGGCTCTGTGTTCCTGGTCTCTCTAGACCATGGCTCTGTGTTCCAGTCTCTATCGATCACGGCTCTGTGTTCCTGGTCTCTATCAAGACCAAGGCTCCGTGTTTCTGGTCTCTCTAGACCAAGGCTCTGTGTTCCTGATCTCTCTAGACCAAGGCGCTGTGTTCCTGATCTCTCTAGACCAAGGCTCTGTGTTCCTGATCTCTCTAGACCAAGGCTCCGTGTTCCTGATCTCTCTAGACCAAGGCTCTGTGTTCCTGGTCTCTCTAGACCAAGGCTCCGTGTTCCTGAACTCTCTAGACCAAGGTTCTGTGTTCCTGGTCTCTATCAAGACCAAGGCTCCGTGTTTCTGGTCTCTCTAGACCAAGGCTCTGTGTTCCTGGCCTCTACCGACCAAGGCTCTGTGTTCCTGGTCTCTATCGACCAAGGCTCTGTGTTCCTGATCTCTCTAGAACAAGGCTCTGTCGTCCTGTTCGCTCTGCACCAAGGCTCTGTGTTCCTGGTCTCTCTAGACCAAAGGTTCTGTGTTCCTGGTCTCTCTAGACCAAGGCTCTGTGTTCCTGTTATCTCTAGACCAAGGCTCTGTACTCCTGTTATCTCTAGACCAAGGCTCAGTGTTCCTGGTCTCTCTAGACCAAGGCCCTGTGTTTCTGGTCTCTCTAGACCAAGGCTCTGTGTTCACGGTCTCTCTAGACCAAGGCACTGTGTTCCAGTCTCTATCGACCAAATGCTCAGTGTTCCAGTTTCTATCGACCAAGGCACCGTATTCCTGGTCTCTCTAGACCAAGGCTTTGTACTCCTGTTCTCCCTACACCAAGAATCCGTGTTCTTGGTCTCTCTAGACCAAGGTTCTATGTTTCCGGGCTCTCTAGTCCAAGGCTCCGTGTTCCAGGTCTCTCTAGACCAAGGCTCGGTGTTCCTGATCTCTCTAGACCAAGGCTCCGTGTTCCTGGTCTCTATCAAGACCAGTGCTCAGTGGTCCTGGTATCTCTAGACAAAGGCTCTGTGTTCATGGTCTCTCTAGACCAAGGCTCTGTGTTCCTGTCTCTATCGACCAAGGCTTTGTGTTCCTGGTCTCTATCAAGACCAAGGCTCCGTGATCAAGGTCTCTCTAGTCCAAGGCTCTGTGTTCCAGTCTCTATCGACCAAGGCTCTGTGTTCCTGATCTCTCTAGACCAAGGATCTGTGTTCACGGTCTCTCTAGACCAAGACTCTGTGTTGCAGTCTCTATCGACCAAGGCTCTGTGTTCCTGGTCTCTATCATGACCACGGCTCCGTGTTCCTGATCTCTCTAGACCAAGGATCTGTGTTCACGGTCTCTCTAGACCAAGACTCTGTATTCCTGGTCTCTATAGACCAAGGCTCTGAGTTCCTGGTCTCTCAAAAGCTAGGCCTTGTGTTCCTGGTCTCTCTAGACAAAGGCGCTGAGTTGCAGTCGCTATCGACCAAGGCTCTGTGTTTCTGGTCTCTATCCAGACCAAAGCTCCGTGTTCCTGGCCTCTACAGATCAAGGCTCCGTGTTCCTGGTCTCTCTAGACCCAGGCTCCGTGTTCCTGGTCTCTCTAGGCCAAGGCTCCGTATTCCTTGTCTCTCTAGACCAAGGCTCTGTAGTCCTCTTCTCTCTACACTAAGGCTCTGTGTTCCAGGTCTCTCTAGACCAAGGCTCTGTGTTCCTGGCCTCTATCGACCAAGGCTCCGTGTTCCTGATCTCTCTAGAACAAGGCTCTGTGTTCCTGGTCTCTCTAGACCAAGGGTCTGTGTTCCTAGTCTCTCTAGACCAAGGCTCTCTGTTCACGGTCTCTCTAGACCAAGGCACTGTGTTCCAGTCTCTATCGACCAAGGCTCCGTGTTCCAGTTTCTATCAAACAAGGCTCCGTATTCCTGGTCTCTCTAGACCAAGGGTCTGTGTTCCTGATCTCTCTAGACCAAGGCTCTGTAGTCCTGTTCGCTCTACACTAAGGCTCTGTGTTCCTGGTCTCTCTAGACCAAGGCATTGAGTTCCTGGACTCTCTAGACCAATGCACTGTGTTCCTGGACTCTCTACACCAAGGCTCCGTGTTCCTGGTCTCTCCAGACCAAGGCCCCGTGTTCCTGGTCTCTCTGGACCAGGGCTCTGTGTTCCTGGACTCTATCAAGACCAAGGGTCCGTGTTCCTGGTCTCTCTGGGCCAAGGCTCTGTGTTCCTGGACTCTCTACACCAAGGCTCTGTGTTCCTGGACTCTCTAGACCAAAGCTCAGTGTTCCTGGTCTCTATCAAGACCAAGGCTCCGTGTTCCTAGTCTCTCTAGGCCAAGGCTCCGTATTCCTTGTCTCTCTAGACCAAGGCTCTGTAGTCCTGGCCTCTATCGACCAAGGCTCTGTGTTCCTGATCTCTCTAGACCATGGCTCTGTGTTCCTGATCTCTCTAGACCAAGGTTCCGTAGTCCTGTTCGCTCTGCACCAAGGCACTGTGTTCCTGGTCTCTCTAGACCAAAGGTTCTGTGTTCCTGGTCTCTCTAGACCAAGGCTCTGTATTTCTGGTCTCTATAGACCAAGGCTCTGAGTTCCTGGTCTCTCAAAAGCTAGGCCTTGTGTTCCTGGTCTCTCTAGACCAAGGCGCTGAGTTGCAGTCGCTATCGACCAAGGCTCTGTGTTTCTGGTCTCTATCCAGACCAAGGCTCCGTGTTCCTGGCCTCTACAGATCAAGGCTCCATGTTCCTGGTCTCTCTAGACCCAGGCTCCTTGTTCCTGGTCTCTCTAGGCCAAGGCTCCGTATTCCTTGTCTCTCTAGACCAAGGCTCTGTAGTCCTCTTCTCTCTACACTAAGGCTCTGTGTTTCTGGTCTCTCTAGACCAAGGCTCTGTGTTCCTGGCCTCTATCGACCAAGGCTCTGTGTTCCTGGTCTCTATCGACCAAGGCTCTGTGTTCCTGATCTCTCTAGAACAAGGCTCTGTCGTCCTGTTCGCTCTGCACCAAGGCTCTGTGTTCCTGGTCTCTCTAGACCAAAGGTTCTGTGTTCTTGGTCTCTCTAGACCAAGGCTCTGTGTTCCTGGTCTCTCTAGACCAAGGCTCTGTACTCCTGTTATCTCTACACCAAGGCTCTGTGTTCCTGGACTCTCTAGACCAAGGCTCAGTGTTCCTGGTCTCTCTAGACCAAGGCCCTGTGTTTCTGGTCTCTCTAGACCAAGGCTCTGTGTTCACGGTCTCTCTAGACCAAGGCACTGTGTTCCAGTCTCTATCGACCAAATGCTCAGTGTTCCAGTTTCTATCGACCAAGGCACCGTATTCCTGGTCTCTCTAGACCAAGGCTCTGTACTCCTGTTATCTCTACACCAAGGCTCAGTGTTCCTGGTCTCTCTAGACCAAGGCTCCGTGTTCATGGTCTCTCTAGACCAAGACTCTGTGTTCCAGTCTCTATCAACCAAGGCTCTGTGTTCCTAGTCTCTATAGACCAAGGCTCTGAGTTCCAGTCTCTATCGACCAAAGCTCTCTGTTCCTGGTCTCTATCAAGACCAAGGCTCCGTGTTCCTCGTCTCGCTAGACCAAGGCTCTGTGTTCCTGGTCTCTATAGACCAAGGCTCTGAGTTCCTGGTGTCTCTAGACCTAGGCCTTGTGTTCCTGGTCTCTCTAGACCAAGGCGCTGAGTTGCAGTCGCTATCGACCAAGGCTCTGTGTTTCTGGTCTCTATCTAGACCAAGGCTCCGTGTTCCTGCTCTCTCCAGACGAAGGCTCTGTGTTCCTGGCCTCTATCGACCAAGGCTCTGTGTTCCTGGTCTCTATCAAGACAAATGCTCCGTGTTCCTGATCTCTCTAGACCAAGGCTCTGTAGTTCTGTTCGCTCTGCACCAGGGCTCTGTGTTCCTTGTCTCTATAGACCAAGGCTCTGAGTTCCTGATCTCTCAAGACCTAGGCCTTGTGTTCCTGGTCTCTCTAGACCAAGGCGCTGAGTTGCAGTCGCTATCGACCAAGGCTCTGTGTTTCTGGTCTCTATCAAGACCAAGGCCCTGTGTTCCTGGTCTCTCCAGACCAAGGCTCCGTGTTCCTGGTCTCTCTAGACCCAGGCTCCGTGTTCCTGGTCTCTCTAGGCCAAGGCTCCGTATTCCTTGTCTCTCTAGACCAAGGCTCTGTAGTCCTCTTCTCTCTACACTAAGGCCCTGTGTTCCTGGTCTCTCTAGACCAAGGCTCTGTAGTTCTGTTCGCTCTGCACCAGGGCTCTGTGTTCATGGTCTCTCTAGACCATGGCTCTGTGTTCCTGGTCTCTATAGACCAAGGCTCTGAGTTCCTGGTGTCTCTAGACCTAGGCCTTGTGTTCCTGGTCTCTCTAGACCAAGGCTCTGTGTTCCTGGTCTCTATAGACCAAGGCTCTGAGTTCCTGGTGTCTCTAGACCTAGGCCTTGTGTTCCTGGTCTCTCTAGACCAAGGCGCTGAGTTGCAGTCGCTATCGACCAAGGCTCTGTGTTTCTGGTCTCTATCAAGACAAATGCTCCGTGTTCCTGATCTCTCTAGACCAAGGCTCTGTGTTCCTGGCCTCTATCGACTAAGGCTCTGTGTTCCTGGTCTCTATCAAGACAAATGCTCCGTGTTCCTGATCTCTCTAGACCAAGGCTCTGTAGTTCTGTTCGCTCTGCACCAGGGCTCTGTGTTCCTGGTCTCTCTAGACCAAAGGCTCTGTATTCCTGGTCTCTCTAGACCAAGGCTCGGTGTTCCAGTCTCTATCGACCAAATGTTCAGTGTTCCAGTTTCTATCGACCAAGGCACCGTATTCCTGGTCTCTCTAGACCAAGGTTCTGTACTGCTGTTCTCCCTACACCAAGAATCCGTGTTCCTGGTCTCTCAAGACCAAGGCTCGGTGTTCTTGGTCTCTCTAGACCAAGTTCTATGTTTCCGGGCTCTCTAGTCCAAGGCTCCGTGTTCCAGGTCTCTCTAGACCAAGGCTCGGTGTTCCTGATCTCTCTAGACCAAGGCTCTGTGTTCCAGTCTCTATCGACCAAGGCTCTGTGTTCCTGGTCTCTCTAGACCAAGGCTCCGTGTTCCTGGTCTCTATCAAGACCAGGGCTCCGTGGTTCTGTTTCCTGGTCTCTCTGGACCTGGGCTCAGTGGTCCTGGACTCTCCAGACCAATGCTCTGTGGTCCTGCTTTCTCGGGACCAAGGCTCCGTGGTCGGGTCCGAAGATCGAGTCAAGACTTCGGGTTCTTGCCCTGTCCATGTGCATCGCCCTGTGCAGGAGTTCCATGTCTAGTCCTGCAGCCAAGTCTCAAATAACCCAAGCCTCGCCTAGTCCAGTAGCCGAACCTCGACGGACCCAAGCCACATCCAGTCCTGTAGTCATGTCATTTCCTCGCCTAATTCCGGGGTCCGAACCCGAGTTAAGACCCAGGTTCTAGGTCTTTGTCCAGACTCTGTCTCCGAGTCCAACCCCAGGCTCCTAGTTCCCACTTCCTTGTCCTGGTCCTGCTTTCCTAGCCAAAGTCTGTGTTCCTGTCTCAATTCCTAGTCTGTGTCCTGTCCCGTTCCTAACTCCAGTCCAGTTCAGTTCCTAGTACTTCAGTGTCTGTGTCTTGCATTTGGCTCCGCTCCCAGCGCCCACCTTATGACATGAATAGAGAACGAACGGAGAAGCAATCGGAGCAGAGGTGACTTTATCAAAGCCCACTGTACACGTCGATGCACCAGTCGCTTAGAATTAATCTGAATTACTGAATTGAAAAGGATCGTGCTCCACGTCAAAGATATCTCCTTCTGCAATCCCAGGAGACATCTCCGTGTTTTCTTTTTCAATCACCTATCGATTCTGACATTTTGCAAATATTTCAGAAGCCCCTGAAGCACGTCATCGGGATATAAATGTTCTACTCACGTGAATGGTCTAAGCCAGGAATTGATAATTCTTTGTGTATTGTTCACAACAATGATTATTTTTCTCTACAATACTCATTGATTGAAAATGAAGAACAAATGAACAAGGTTTATTTGCTATTTATTTACCAAACGCTAACGCCGAATATGTATTTCCATATTGCGGGAAAAGCACTTCTCCCGCCCGTGCTCATTTCGCCACCATCCAGCCCGAATGAGCTTCCACCTTCGAGACACTCAGTGCAGGAGGGACAGGAATACGAGGAAAGTCGCGCAGTATTCAGTGAGCGGAACTGTCATGGCCCCATCTGGCAATTTCCCACCTCAGCAATTGGGCCTCAATCGCCTTGTCTAATTCCCAATCATTCCCAGTTCCACTAATGGCACACGCCCGCTTCCCGTCAGTAAATGCAGGATTAAAAACCACGGAATCACAACAAGGAGCTGCCAGTTCGTTATTCCGCTCTTGCCTGAGTAACCTCGTCTCATGGCTCTTTCGGACTGTCAGATCCAAGTTCCGCATCGTCTCCCGGCTGACCTACGTCAACATTGTCTCCGCGGAAAGACTCTCCTGGATACCCGCTTCACGCTCGCTACGGTGCTAACGCCTCCCGACTCCGTCTCCGCGCCTGTGCCCGGCACCGGCGTTCGTCCGCAGCCACGCCCTGCAATAGAAACCTCCTCTTTGCTCATGGGAAGCTCCTGGAAACACATGTGGATGATGTTGTTTGAGAGTTTATAGAGATCACATCGCACCACAATGTTGAGAGGGCAGATGCCTGTGGCAGAGTGACGATGCCAAGTCTGGGATGTAGAAGTCCGGACTGAGGTGAGAGAACTAGGATACAAATGAGTCAAAATATTCAGGGATGGCTCCGTCATCAAGCTGTGACGCGCAGAGGACATCTAACGGAGACATGGATAAAAATGGCAAAGAAATGGTCAGAGATGCTTTCAGTGAACATCCTCGACGGTTGTCTTTCTGATGTGTCCATCCACGTTCCGACCATCACCAGTGACGTCACCTGCGGAGACAGTGCACAGTCCATGTTGACTACGCAGGCAACCCGAGGGAGCTACTGTTGGGGAGGAGAACTACGAGTGGTGTTTTCTCAGTCCGTGTCAATCATCGTGACAAAGCAACTTTTCATACAATTTACATGCTTCATATCAACCCCCCCGCCCCCCGCCCCGCCGCACGAAAATTGTTCTTTTGGTTATGAATATATCGCTTCTCATCGCCGCCTGACTCTCGCCCTGCACTGTTACGTCATCAAAGTGTGACGTGTACACGGGAACAATCATGACCCTCCATGACTCATAGTCTTGAACGTAATGGATATGTTTCTTTTGCAAGTAACAGTTTACATTGAAAGCCCAATATTCTGTTCACCTACCTCTTCCGATCACTGTAAGCAGATCTATCGCCCAGATTAAGTGTCTGTAAACGTGAGGAAATCATCATGATTAGCAAAAGAATATATTGTCAAAATCTGGACGTGGTAGAAGGGAAGCGGAAGAATATTGGAAAGGACCTGCCCGTATTTAACAAACTGGCCCTGAATTAAACCGCGGAACAGCCAGGCCATGAGGAGTTACTGAGACACACAGTTATTAGATATTGCAGGAGGCACCAGAAGTCCATAAGAGTCAGGAGAAGATTTAGGCAATCCCGACATGGAGCCCGCTCCGCCATTCCATCATGACTGATTTACTTTCACCCTCATCCCCATTCATCCGCCTTCACTCTGTAACATTCGGCGCTATCAACGATTCATTACTCAGGACTTTGGCCTCCACAATAAATAGCACAGATAAACCTCGCTCTGACTAATGATATGCCTCCTCATCTCTCCGTTCCAAAGGGAGTTCACTATACTCTCAAGCTGTGCTCTTTGGTCTGAGGCACTCCTACGATTAGAGATATTTTCTCCACGTCCACTCTGTACAGGGATGTGTCAAAGAAGTCACTCTCCCAAACGACAGTTGGTAGAGGACTCAGTGTCATTAAACGCTCTTCATCCCTTTACGCTCTCACTCCTGAGATCAATCTCGTTTATTTCCTCTGGACCGTCTCCAAGACATCCCGTCCTTTCATAGATGAGGGCTTCAAAACTTTTTAAAATTCTCAGAATGGGGTCTAACAAGAACCATAGAACACGGAAAACAGGTCATTCGGCCCTTCCAGTCTGTGCCGAAACTTTATTCCGCTAGTCCCAGTGACCTGCACCCAGTCCATAGCCCTCCAGATCTCTCCAATCCATGTACCTGTCCATTTATTCTTAAAACTTGATTGAGCCCGCATTTACCACGTCAGATGGCAGCTCGTTCCACACTCCCACCACTCTCTGAGTGAAGATGTTCCCCCAAAAGCCTTTCCCCTTTCATCCTAAAGACTTGTCCTTTCGTATTTATCTGTCCTAATCTAAGTGGAAAGAGCTTATTCAGATTTACTCTGCCAACACCCCTCATAATTTTGTAAACTATCAAATCTCCCCTCATTCTTCTACGCTCCAAGGAATGAAGTCCTAACCGGTTCAATCTTTCCCTGTAACTCATCTCCTGAAGACCCAGCAACATCCTGGTAAATCTCTGCACTCTTTGAATCTTACTGATATCCTTTCTATAGTTAGGTGACCAGAACTCCGCACAATATTCTAAATTTGGCTTCACCAATGTCTTATCCAACCTCCCCATAACATCCCAACTCCTATACTCAATACTTTGATTTATGAATGCCAGGATGCCAAACGCCTTCTTTACAACCCTGTCTACCTGTGACGCCACTTTCAGGGAATTAATTATCTGAACTCCCAGATCCCTTTTGTTCCTCCGCTCTCTTCAGCGCCCTACCATTTACTGTATAACTACCTTGATTTTTCCTTCCAAAATGCAACTCCTCACACATGTCTACATTAAATTCCATCTGCCATTTTCTGGCTCATTTTTCCAGTTGCTCCAGATCCCTCTCCAAGCTTTGAAAACCTTCCTCGCTGTCCACTACACCTCCAGTCTTATTGTCATCAGCAAATTTGCTGATCCAATTTACCACATTATCATCTAGATCATTGATATAAATAACAAATAACAATGGTCCCAGCACAGATCCCTGAGGCACACCACTAGTCACAGGCCTCCATTCTGAGAAGCAATGATCCACTACCACTCTCTGACTTCTCCCACACAGCCAATTTCGAATCCAGTTTACAACCTCTCCATGGATGCCTAGTATCTGAACCTTCTGAACTAGCCTCCCATGGGGGACCTTGTCAAAGGCCTTACTAGAGTCCATGTATACAACATCCACAGGCTTTCCTTCATCTACTTTCTTGGTAACCTCCTCGGAAAACTCTACGGGATTCGTTAAACACGATCTACAACGCGCAAAACCACGCTGACTATCCTTAATCAGCCCTTGGCAGTCCAAATACTTGTTTATCCGATCTCTCAGAACACCTCCCAATAATTTACCTACTACTGATGTCAGGCTCACCGGCCTGCAATTACCTGGTTTACTTTTGGAGCTTTTTTGAACAACGGAACAACATGAGCTACCCTCTGCTCCTGCGACATGCGACCGAGGCCAAGGCCATTTTAAATATTTCTGCCAGGGCCCCTGTAATTTCTACACTAGTCTCTCTCAAGTAACATGTCAGGCCCGGAGGATTTATCTATCTTTATTCGCCGTAAAGCAGCAAGTAACTCTTCCTCTTTAGTCTCTATATGTTTCCCCTCCTTCCATATACGCTATGCCAGTTATGCATTTAAAATGACTTTAAAATCCTGCGCATCCCATCGTTTCATTTTTGTGCTCCGTACCTGTCAAAATCAATCATATCATTGCAACTTCCTTACCACTAATTCAACATAAAAGATAAACATTCAGGGATCTTGCACTACAACACCAAAGTCGATTTACACGTCCGATTTATAAATTCGATCTCTTTTGGAAAATAGACTACCGCTTCACTCTTCCTGTCAAAGTGCACGAACAAATTCCTCCATATACTAGATTTTATTTGTCTTTGTTTGTCTGTTCCCCTCATTGTTGCAACACCTTCGGCTGACATCTTCAGGGAAAGAAGAGCACCCCTGTGGCCGTTCCCATCAGAAATAAGTATACCGTTTTGGATACTGTTGGTGGGGATGACCTACCAGGAACAAGCTGCAGTTGTCCTGTCTCTGGCACTGAGGTTGGACCATCGACCAGGAAGGGGAGGAGGGAAGAGAAGAGAGCGGCAGTGGTAGGGAGTTCTACAGTCAGGGGGGCGGATAGGAGATTTTGTGGGGAAGATCGGGAGTCTCGGATGGTATGTTGCTTCCCTGGTGCCGGGGTCCGAGACATCTCAGATCGGGTGCAGGTTATTCTCGAGAGGGAGGGCAAGAATCCAGATGTTTTGGTCCATGTAGGGACCAATGACGTGGGTAGGATCAGTGAGGGCGTCCTGCGTAGGGAGTTCAGGGAGTTAGGTGCGAAGCTGAAGAGCAGGACCTCCAAGGTAACAATCTCAGGATTGCTATCTGTGCCACGTGCGAGTGAGGCAAGGAACAGGATTATAAAGATTAATACGTGGCTGAGAGGATGGTGTAGGAGGGAGGGCTTCAGATTTGTAGATAATTGGGCTTTGTTCCAGGGAAGGTGGGATCTGTTCCAAAGGGACGGTTTACATCTGACCTGGAGCGGTACTAACATTCTTGCTGGGGAGTTTGCTAGAGCTTCTTGGGGGGGGGGGGTTAAACTAAATTGCAGGGGGCGGGGATCCAGAATGTGAGAGAGGATAGCGATAGGAAGAATAAAGGACAGGTGGGGACTACACGGTTCCGGAATATTAAGTGTGTAGTAGAGGAAGGTGGGGCGGAACAAGTGATAAGGAGGACTCGTGTACAGAGGGATGGTCTGACGGAACATGGAGTTAAATGTGTTGAAAGAATAAGTAAATGTAGGAAGGACAACAAAATTCTAGGGGCGTATAGCCCGATGGGAGTTCGGGGAGCTGGGTTAAGCACAATAGGCAGCAATTCAAACAGAGAGAGGAGAAATGGGTTAAAAATTCTATATCTGAATGCACGAAGTGTCAGGAATAAGGCGGATGAGCTTGAAGCCCAGGTGCGAATGGGTAACTATGATGTTGTTGGGATAACGGAGACATGGCTGCAGGGAGATCAGACCTGGGAAATGAATGTACAAGGGTATACGTGCTATCGTAGGGACAGAAAAGTGGGCAGAGGGAGTGGGGTGGCCCTGTTGGTGAGGAATGAGATTCAGTCCTTTGCAAGGGGGGACATAGGGTCAGGAGAAGAAGAGTCTGTGTGGATAGAACTGAGGAACAGTAAGGGCAAAAGGACCCAAATGGGTGTTGTCTACAGGCCACCAAACAGTAGCATGGATATTGGGTGCAAGTTGAATAGGGAGTTAACATTGGCATGTGGCAAAGGTAATGTCGCAGTAGTTATGGGGGATTTCAACATGCAGGTGAACTGGGAGTCAGGTTGGTGCTGGATCACAGGATGGGGAGTTTGTAGATTGCCTACGGGATGCATTCTTGGAACAACTTGTACGAGAGCCGACCAGGGCCAAGACTATTCTGGATTTAGTGTTATGTAATGAACAGGATTTGATAAGCGATCTCGCAGTAAAGGAGCCATTAGGAGGTAGTGATCACAATATGATAAGCTTTTATCTGCAATTTGAGAAGGATAAGGGCAGCTCGGAGCTGTCAGTGTTGCAGTTGAACAGGGGAAACTATGGAGCCATGAGGGAGGAGCTGGCCAAAGTTGACTGTACGGATAGCCTAGCAGAAAAGACAGTGGAACAGCAATGGTAGGTATTCTTGGGAATAATGCACAAGGTGCAAAATCAGTTCATCCCCCAGAGAAGGAAGGATTCAAAGGGGGGAAAGGGGCCTCAGTGATTGACAAATGAAGTCAGAGACTGCATAGCATTAAAAAAAAGTAAATACGACAGAGCTAAGGTGAGTGGGAGGACAGATGATTGGGAAGTTTTTAAGGAACAACAGAACTTAACTAAAAAGACAATACGGGGATAAAAAAATAAGGTACGAACGCAAGCTAGCCAGGAATATAAAGGAAGATAGAAAAAGCTTTTTTAGGTATGTGAAGAGAAAGAAGATAGTTAAGAACAATGTTGGGCCCTTGAAGAATGAATTGGGTGAAATTGTTATGGGAAACAGAGAAATGGCAGAAGAATTTAATGAGTACTTTAGATCTGTTTTCACTAAGGAAGACACAAGCAATCTCCCAGATGTATGGATGGGCCAAGGACATAGGGTAACAGAGGAAATGAAACAGATTGACATTCGGAAGGAAACGGTGATGAGAAGACTGATGGGACTGAAGGCTGATAAATCCCCAGGTCCAGATGGTCTGCACCCTAGGGTACTAAAGGAGGTGGCCCTGGAAATTGCGGATGCATTGCTAATCATTTTCCAATGTTCCTTAGATTCAGGATCAGTTCCTGAGCATTGGAGAATGGCTAATGTTATCCCGCTTTTTAAGAAAGGAGGGAGGGAGAAAACAGAGAACTATCGACCTGTCAGCCTGACATCGGTGGTGGGGAAGATGCTAGAGTCCATTATTAAGGATGAAATAGTGGCATATCTAGATAGCAGTGATAGGATTGGGCCGAGCCAGCATGGATTTACCAAGGGTAAATCATGCTTGACTAATCTGTTGGAGTTTTTCGAGGATGTAACCAGGAAGTTAGACGGGGGAGATCCAGTGGATGTAGTGTACCTCTATTTTCAGAAGGCATTTGATAAGGTCCCACATAGGAGATTGGTGGGTAAAATCAAAGCTCAGGGCATCGGGGGGAAGGCATTGACATGGATAGAATACTGGTTGGCAGATAGAAAGCAAAGGGTAGCGGTGAATGGGTGTTTCTCGGAATGGCAGGTGGTGACTAGTGGGGTGCAACAGGGCTCGGTATTGGGACCACAGCTGTTTACCATTTACGTTAACGATTTGGATGAAGGCATAGAAAATACTAAGCTGGGTGGCAGTGTGACATGTGATGAGGATGTCAGGAGAATTCAGGGTGACTTTGATAGGCTGGGCGAGTGGGCAGATACTTGGCAGATGGCGTTTAATGTGAATAAGTGTGAGGTTATCCACTTTGGGAGTAAGAACAGGAAGGCAGATTATTATCTGAGCGGTATAGAGTTGGGTAAGGGAGTAATACAAAGAGATCTCGGAGTCCTTGTTCATCAGTCACAAGGTGAATGAGCAAGTGCAGCAGACAGTGAAGAAGGCTAATGGAATGTTGGCCTTTATTACAAAGGGAATTGAGTACAAGAGCAAGGAAATCCTCTTGCATTTGTACAGAGCCCTGGTGAGACCACACCTGGAGTATTGTGTACAGTTTTGGTCTCCAGGGTTAAGGAAGGACATCCTGGCTGTAGAGGAAGCGCAGCGTAGATTCACGAGGTTAATTCCTGAGATGTCTGGACTGTCTTACGCAGAGAGGTTAGAGAGACTGGGCTTGTACACGCTTGAATTAAGGAGATTGAGAGGGGATCTGATTGAAACATATAAGATTATTAAGGGATTGGACAAGATAGAGGCAGGAAATATATTCCAGATGCTGGGAGAGTCAAGTACCAGAGGGCATGGCTTGAGAATAAGGGGTAGGTCATTTAGGACAGAGTTAAGGAAAAACTTCTTCTCCCAGAGAGTTGTGGGAGTCTGGAATGCACTGCCTCGGAAGGTAGTGGAGGCCAATTCTCTGGATGCTTTCAAGAAGGAGCTAGATAGGTATCTTATGGATAGGGGAATCAAGGGATATGGGGACAAGGCAGGAACCGGGTATTGATAGTAGATGATCAGCCATGATCTCAAAATGGCGGTGCAGGCTCGAAGGGCCGAATGGTCTACTTCTGCACCTATTGTCTATTGAACCGCTGCTTCCTGAGTCCTGCGCACTGCCTACAACTATCTTTGTATCATCCCCAATCCTGACCACTTCGTTGTCAAGATTGTTGACTGCAAACGTGGAAAGTGGCGGCCGAACACCGACTCCCACAGAATAGCACTGGTCATCGGCAGCCCATTGGAAACAAATCCCATTCAATCCGACTCTTTCCTTCCTCCCACTGGGCGAAACCTCTGTTCACGTTGTTTTCCGCCAAGTAACACCAGGCTCTCTTACACTCATTGGCCCGATGTGCGTTAACTTCTTAAAGGCCTTCTGAAAGTCCAGGCGCACAACACCCTCGGACTCTTTGCTGCCGATTGCGCATGTTATTTCCTCCAAGAATTCCAACAGCATTGCCAGGCAAGATTTTCGCAGGGGCAAACATTGCTGCCTGCGACCCGCTTTGTCTCCTGCCTCCAAGTGTCCGGAAACCTCTTCGTTCATCATGTAATCTAACACCACCCTGTCATTTGAGCCCCTTTCTTCATGAAGAGCACACTGATATTTGCAACTTCCCAGTCCCCAAGAACAGCTCAACAACAATGTGAAACTTTGACTATCAGTGCTAATTCATCCACTGCATCTTCAGCGGCCCATTTCGGAATCCCGAGGTGTAGATCATCTCGCCCATTTAGTCCCGGTGACTGATCTACCTTCTTCCCTTTCAGATTCCCATGAATCTTCCCCTTATTATAGTGACTGCAATCACTTTCGGGTCCTGACACTGACATATTACTGCTGTGCTCGACAGTGCAGACTATCGGATGTCTCACTTCAGGGTCGGTTTCTTACTCAATGAAGTGGAAACGGTTACTTCAAAAAGAGATTGGACGCAAATATTCCTCTTACCATGTAAGTGCGGCGTTCACCCTGTACATTGTTATTTGCGTCCTGCGAAGAGAAAAAGGCGATTTTTTTTTTATCGTGCCTTTAAACAAGTGAACAGTAATTGTTTTCTGACTCTGCACAGATAAGCCCCGAGGGTATCAATGTTCACATTCGTTGCTGCTTGTAACTAATTGGCATCGTTCACCGTTCGATGCACCGCGTGTTTCTGTGTCAGTGTGAGTGCAATACATACAATGTCTCTGACATCAAGAATGCTTCCGAATGTCACTCAATCATTCGTCAATATTCAGTCACACAGGAGCATGATGAATTTTTTCTTGAGGAGGAATTCGCCTTCAAAACCATTCCTGCTGAGAGATTTGCCTGGATCATAACGTTCACTAGGCGGATTCAGATCCATTCACCTTGAGGGATAAATCTGAATTAGAAACGTGTTCGTGGCCGAGTGGGGATGTGGTCCCGTGGCCTCAGGCTGTTTACCGAAAGATGCTAATTCTGTTAAACGCACACAGAGATCACTGTTGATCAGAGACAGAAATGTACAAACCTGACCCTGGATTCACTCTATGTGTGATTGTGGAGTCTCTGCCGTTACTCACATTGATCGGACATTATAAAAGACTCTTTCATGAAAGAGTAGGTATGATTTTGCATTGTACAGGAATTACGGATTCTGGGGAATTCTGTGGAAAATTCTGCAGGTGCTGGAAGCCCAGAGTAACACGCACAAAATGCCGGAGGGATTCAGTGAGTCGGGCTGTATTAATAGAATTTACTGATCCGTTTACATTTTGTGCCGAGACCCTTCCACTAGTCTGGGAAGGGGGCCGGAAGACGCCTGAACAAAATGGTGGGGAGGGGGAGGAGGACAGGCTGGGAGCTGATAGGTGAGACCGGATGAGTGGGAACGGGAAAGGCTGAAGAAAAAGTAATCCGATTGCAGAGGCGAGTGTGCCACAGGAAAAAGGGAAGACGGAGGGGCACGTGGGGGAGTTGATGGGCAAGTGAGGAGACGAGATAAGAGGCCAGAGTGGACAACAGAAGAAGAGGGAACTGAACAAAAATACATGTGGGATAAGCTCATCAGGTTTGTGTCTACTTTAGGAATATGATGTGCTGTTAATCAATTAACTGAACATGCGATCTGGGATCGATCATCCAGGATCTTATTAAATGCCCAATGAGAGCAGAATGGGCCAATGGACTCTACCGGTCACATTACTTATGTTCTCACCTTCCCTTTGCAAACCAATGGCTGAAATCATGACCATC
This sequence comes from Hemitrygon akajei, assembly GCF_048418815.1. NCBI lineage: Eukaryota > Metazoa > Chordata > Chondrichthyes > Myliobatiformes > Dasyatidae > Hemitrygon > Hemitrygon akajei. Next base: position 731,719 of record NW_027332060.1, read on the forward strand.
CTTACCTGTTCATTCCTCGGGAAATTCACATAGCTTGGCTAAGCGTTCACGGTGTTTGTATCCAAGCAAAACAGATATGTCACAGCAGTGAAGAGCATCAAGAGCCATTGTTGAACACAGCCGACGTCAATCCGGCCAAAAACAAAGCGCCATTAACAGCATGAGCTTCCGTCCCACAAATCGCCAGAACCAGGAAGTCAGGGCCGATATTCATCAATATGAAGAGAAATTAAGATGTATTCCATTCCTCCGTTGATAATGTAATCTTGAGCAGAAAATATCACCTTATTTAAATGGAAAATTCAGCGGCAAAGGTCGCATAATTCGTGGCCATTCGCGAGGTTAAAAACTTCCAGCTTCCGTACACTATGAACTCCCATATTTCAATCAAATGATTATATTTCCAAGGGCTCAGTAAGAGAACAGTTGAAACGGAGTTCACTCACTATTTCTTCCGAAATTGCTGCTCGTCTCATATGGGGGTGGCGGTGAATTCTTGACTCTGAACAAACAGAAACAAAGGTCGAAACGTGAATTCGTCAGGAGGTTACTTTCCTGCACTGATAATTCCATTTGATTCTCTTGGGTTATTGCTTGATACTGTTCCGGATATCGGATGCCCTATTTCAGTCCTTCTCGATCTCAACGGCAGTGACCATAATGGGTTAAGTGGAGAAAATTGCTTTGGCTTTTTTGACATCTAATGCTGTTCACACAGATATTGATGAACGCAAACCTGTTTCAGACAAACAACTTCACCGTGAAGGCGGAATGCCGATTCTGTCCACAGATGGGCCCCTGATCCCAGCTAAAGTCGATCCTGCCGAAATTCCCGAACAATAATTAAAGGTAGAAACGACATTCCAAGAAAAATGCGTTTACCGGCCAGTTTTCCTCGCGATCAACCATCCACTGACTCCGCCGATCAGGCCCACGCCAAGTAAACCAAGTGCAATGCCCACGATCGCGCCAGTGGTGAGGGTAATATTGTCATCTGCTTTTGTTGCTAACACAGGAAACAAACATAATTTTTACATTGCAGGAACATATTTCTTTTTTTTTTTAGAAACGATTGTTGATCCAAGCTCCGCAACGTCGTGGTCCCTGGCCTCGACTCTGCATCAATTTGTATCAATTATTACTTTATTCTGGTAGGCCATTCAGAAGGAGGAGTGAAGGTACGGCGTGAGGAGAGCGTGAGAGGGAAATGGTTTGGATCTTTGATCATCGGGTTTACATAGATGAATGAGAGACTCATTCACTCACCTTGTGCGGTGACATGGACAGTGAGATAACTGTTCCTATTGGTTATGCCGTTATTAACCCGACATGTATAACTCCGAACGTCAACCGAGCTCACTGACACAAGGGTGAGTTCCTGCCCTGTCTGCAGGAGATTGTTCCCGTTGTACCATGCAATTTGAGGAAACTATGGGAGAGGAGGTTAGTTCACCAGTAGAGCAAATGTAGACAGTGTGTGAGGGAGGAAAGGCAGGTGATGGAGAAGGGATGCGCTCAGCCCGAAGATGTAGGGGAGAAGAAAGAAAAGGATAATAAATTTGAATGCATTGTTAGGGATGAAAAGAGAGGAGGAGGTGGAGAGTATCTTAAATGTATCTATTTTAATGCTAGGAGCATTGTAAGAAAGGTGGATGAGCTTAAAGCGTGGATTGATACCTGGAATTATGATGTTGTAGCTATTAGTGAAACATGGTTGCAGGAAGTGTGTGATTGGCAACTAAATATTCCTGGATTTAGTTGCTTCAGGTGTGATAGAGTAGGAGGGGCCAGAGGAGGAGATGTTGCATTGCTTGTCCGAGAAAATCTTATGGCGGTGCTTTGGAAGGATAGATTAGAGAGCTCCTCTAGGGAGCCTATTTGGGTGGAATTGAGGAATGGGAAAGGTGTAGTAACACTGATAGGAATGTATTATAGGCCACCTAATGGGGAGCGTGAGTTGGAAGAGCAAATGTGTAAGGAGATAGTAGATATTTGTAGTAAACACAAGGTGGTGATTTGGGAGATTTTAATTTTCCACACATAGATTGGGAAGCTCATTCTGTAAAAGGGCTGGATGGTTTAGAGTTTGTGAAATGTGTGCAGGATAGTTTTTTGCAACAATACATAGAAGTACCGACTAGAGATGGGGCAGTGTTGGATCTCCTGTTAGGGAATGCGATAGGTCAGCTAACAGATGTATGTGCTGGGGAGCACTTCGGGTCCAGTGATCACAATAGCATTAGCTTCAATACAATTATAGAGAAGGACAGGACTGGACCTAGAGTTGAGATTTTTGATTGGAGAAAGGCTAACTTTGAGGAGATGCGCAGGGATTTAGAGAGAGTGGATTGGGTCAAGTTGTTTTATGGGAAGGATGTAATAGAGAAATGGAGGTCATTTAAGGGTGAAATTATGAGGGTACAGAATCTTTATGTTCCTGTTCGGTTGAAAGGAAAGGTTAAAGGTTTGAAAGCGCCATGGTTTTCAAGGGATATTAGAAACTTGGTTCGGAAAAAGAGGGATGTCTACAATAGATATAGGCAGCATGGAGTAAAGGAATTGCTCGAGGAATATAAAGAATGTAAAAGGAATCTTAAGAAAGAGATTAGAAAAGCTAAAAGAAGATACGAGTTTGGTTTGGCAAATAAGGTGTAAGTAAATCCGAAAGGTTTCTACAGTTATATTAAAAGCAAGAGGATAGTGAGGGATAAAATTGGTCCCTTAGAGAATCAGGGTGGTCAGCTATGTGTGGAGCCGAGGGAGATGGGAGAGATTTTGAACGATTTCTTCTCTTCGGTATTCACTAAGGAGAAGGATATTACATTGTGTAAGGTGTGGGAAACAATTAAGGAAGTTATGGAACCTATGACAATTAAAGAGGTGGAAGTACTGGCGCTTTTAAGACATTTAAAAGTGGATAAATTTCCAGGTCCTGACAGGATATTCCCCAGGACCTTGAGGGAAGTTTGTGTAGAGATAGCAGGAGCTCTGACGGAGATCTTTCAGATGTCATTAGAAACGGGGATTGTGCTGGAGGATTGGCGTATTGCTCATGTGGTTCCATTGTTTAAAAAGGGTTCCAGAAGTGAGCCTGGCAATTATAGACCTGTCAGTTTGACATCAGTGGTGGGTAAATTAATGGAAAGTATTCTTAGAGATAGTATTTATAATTATCTGGATAGACAGGATCTGATTAGGAGTAGCCAGCATGGATTTGTGCGTGGAAGGTCATGTTTGACAAACCTTATTGAATTTTTTGAAGAAGTTACGAGGAATGTTGACGAGGGTAAGGTAGTGGATGTAGTCTATATGGACTTCAGCAAGGCCTTTGACAAAGTTCCACATGGAAGGTTAGTTAAGAAGGTTCAGTCGTTAGGTATTAATGCTGGAGTAATAAAATGGATTCAACAGTGGCTAGATGGGAGATGCCAGAGAGTAGTGGTGGATAATTGTTTATCGGGATGGAGGCCGGTGACTAGCGGGGTGCCTCAGGGATCTGTTTTGGGCCCAATGTTGTTTGTAATATACATAAATGATCTGGATGATGGGGTGGTAAATTGGATTAGTAAGTATGCCGATGATACTAAGGTAGGAGGTGTTGTGGATAATGAGGTGGGTTTTCAAAGCTTGCAGGGAGATTTATGCCTGTTAGAAGAATGGGCTGAACGTTGGCAGATGGAGTTTAATGCTGAGAAGTGTGAGGTTCTACATTTTGGCAGGAATAATCCAAATAGAACATACAGGGTAAATGGTAGGGCATTGAGGAATGCAGTGGAACAGAGAGATCTAGGAATAACAGTGCATAGTTCCCTGAAGGTGGAGTCTCATGTAGATAGGGTGGTAAAGAAGGCTTTTGGAACGCTGGCCTTTATAAATCAGAGCATTGAGTACAGAAGTTGGGATGTAATGTTAAAATTGTACAAGGCATTGGTAAGGCCAAATTTGGAATATTGTGTACAGTTCTGGTCACCGAATTATAAGAAAGATATCAATAAATTAGAGAGAGTGCAGAGACGATTTACTAGAATGTTACCTGGGTTTCAGCACTTAAGTTACAGAAAAAGGTTGAACAAGTTAGGTCTCTATTCATTGGAGCGTAGAAGGTTGAGGGGGGATTTGATCGAGGTACTTAAAATTTTGAGAGGGATAGATAGAGTTGACGTGAATAGGCTGTTTCCATTGAGAGTAGGGGAGATTCAAACGAGAGGGCATGATTTGAGAGTTAGGGGGCAAAAGTTTAAGGGAAACACGAGGGGGTATTTCTTTACTCAGAGAGTGATAGCTGTGTTGAATGAGCTTCCTGTAGAAGTAGTAGAGGCCAGTTCAGTTGTGTCATTTAAGGTAAAATTGGATAGGTATATGGACAGGAAAGGAGTGGAGGGTTATGGGCTGAGTGCGGGTAGGTGGGACTAGGTGAGATTAAGAGTTCGGCACGGACTAGGAGGGCCGGAATGGCCTGTTTCCGTGCTGTGATTGTTATATGGTTGTATGGTTATATACCGCAGGGATCTGACAGTGCAAAACAAGCTAATGTCAGGTTTGACACAATATTGGACACAACTGGACGTTTCGGTACAATTCTGACCTTCTCTGGTCCATCTGTAAAATTAAGTAAGTAAGTAAGTAAGTAAGTAGATAAATAAATAAATAAATAAATAAATAAATAGATAGATAGATAAATAAATAAACTTTGATTAGAGCAGGGGTGTCAAACTCATTTTAGGTCACGGGCCGGATTGAGCAAAATGCCGCTTCATGCGGGCCGGATCAGTCGGACGCGTGCGAACGCAGCTTTCGTTGCCTCCGTTTTCTCAGCCTGCTCTCATGTGTCTCAGTCTCTGCTATAACTACAAAGTGTGTCACTTCACAAATTCCGTTTCTTATGAAGAAGACTGCCGAGCAAGACTGCCGAATAAACACTAAAGACCCTGAAAACCTGGTACCTGAATAAACTCAGCATTGGCGATATCATACGCCATAGGCGCTTCGATTACTGGGGCCAGCTTTAATAGTAATTAGATATTATCTCGCGGGCCAAAGATAATTCCACCGCGGGCCGGATTTGGCCCGCGGGCCTTGAGTTTGACATATATGTATTAGAGTATTATCCTGGTGAATCTGATTGTCTGAACTTCTCTGGTCATCTATACAATGAAAATATATGTTAATAAATGTCACATCCGATACGTTAACGTGGTTGACTAACTGTGTACTTACAGTAAACTTGCACGTCGGTCTCTCCAGCGCCATTGCTGAAAGAGTTGCTGGCGATGCATTTGTACGTCCCAGCATCGTTTCTGTTCACACTGATTACAGTCATTTTCGCCTTGTCTGGAGATGTAAATATTCTGCCGTTTTCCTGGATGGGTTGGTTAACCTTGGACCATGTCCGTGTCTGAACAGTGCCCGACGCGTCACAACTCAGTGCGATGGTATCGAGGTTTTTCCAGGGGAGTGGAATCATTGGCCACCACAGCAACCCCGGTCACTGGCCCTGTAAATACAATTAAAATGCCCTTACTTTCATCTACAACGTGCACATAATATTTGGATGCCGCCAACTCATTATCGTCGCCAGTCCTCGCTGTTATCCCTATGTGTTTCGATATCAGTTCAGATTCCAGTTTAACTAAACACCGGCACTGAGTTTAAAGTTTTACTGCCGTTACCCAAGGGGACTGTGAGAAATATATTCCCCAGCCAGAGGTTACCCAATGCTGATTTTTCCTGCATCAAGAATGTACATTACCTATCAAAGCAGAATAAAACGGAATTGCACTCGGCTACAGTTTAATTGTTCCGTACAGCTGGTGAAAATAAGCTACTCGTGCCATGTGGTGTTGAGGTCAGAGCCAGCAAGATTTCGTACTTAATACGTGGTTAAGGAGTTAGCGTAAGATGGAGGACATGCCAATGATGATCACTGGTCTCTCTTCCAGTGAAGTTGCGAGCGGGACCGGAGGGACGGTTTGCTCCTGAACTGGAGAAGCATGAATGTCCATGCGGGAAGGTTTATTGTTGCTGCTCGGTAGGGTCTAAACAGGAGTCTCCACCAACAACATTAATTATAGGACCTCAACAAACGGAGGAATAGACTACTTACCGAACACAATGATTTCCGTGGGTTGAGGCATTGATCGTTTTTGTAACCGTGTTATAGGCCTCACAAGTATACTTTCCCGTGTGGCTCACAGTGATGTTGCCGAGGATGACCTCCTGCCCACTTTGTAGGTGGGCATCGTTCAGTTGCCAATTCAATTCAGTATCTGGACGGGACTTCGTGAAACATGTTAACCGTATGGTGCTTCCGGCAACGTGAAAAGGGGAGTCCGGTTGAGTGATGATATCTGGACGATCCGGTCCGTCTAAAACAAACGCACAAAACGGATTGCAACAAATCACACAGGAAGCGCAGCAGAGTTTCTTAGCGAGAGAGGAGGAACAGCCCATCACCAGTGGAAGTCTCCTACACACCGGCGAGTGCATTCGTCTGGAAGCCTCCCGCGGTAAATAGCACAGGAGAGCGGATCGTTTTGTAACTTCTCTAGGGGTGTGGTTTGTGGGAAAGAATGAAGGAAACCTTTCCAGAACAATGTACCCAGCGTCTCTCCGCGGTAAGGCAGCTTGGAGTGTGGATGCAATAACTAATGTGATCAGGGCTCGGGCAGAATGTCACGTGGGGCTTACACCATACTGTGACGTCACTGACCTTGTGTGGAAATAAAGGAACTCACCAATGACAGCTTTTATGGTCGGGCCCATTTTCAGATTCAATATTCTCTGTTCAGTCTCTATCTGTGAAGACAGTCGCCGGAACACCACTGTACAATGTGATGTTTATCCCGATCTGAAAGCTATAACCTCCCGCATCAACAGGTGCACAGAAGCAATGTGTCCCCGCCTATTCGTAGCTGTGGGCATTTATCAGAGGGTTAGCCGGGCCGTAAATCCTGGGATGTCTGGACTGTCTTACGCAGAGAAGTTGGAGAGACAGGGCTTGCACACGCTGGAAATAGGAAGATTGAGAGGGGATCTGATTGCAACATATAAGATTATTAAGGGATTGGACAAGATAGAGGCAGGAAATATATTCCAGATGCTGGGAGAGTCCAGTACCAGAGGGCATGGTTTGAGAATAAGGGGTAGGTCATTTAGGACAGAGTTAAGGAAAAACTTCTTCTCCCAGAGAGTTATGGGGGTGTGGAATGCACTGCCTCGGAAGGCAGTGGAGGCCAATTCTCTGGATGCTTTCAAGAAGGAGCTAGATAGGTATCTTATGGAGAGGGGGATATGGGGACAAGGCAGGAACCGGGTATTGATAGTAGATGATCAGCCATGATCTCAGAATGGCGGTGCAGGCTCGAAGGGCCGATTGGTCTACTTCTGCACCTATTGTCTATTGTCTATAAAGGACAACAGGTGCACAGAAGCAATGTTTCCCCGTCTATTCGTAGCTGTGGGCATTTGTCAGAGGGTTAGCTGGGCCGTAAAGGACTGCGGGCGGTTTCAGCAGTCCCTCGCTTCCAGGGAATGGAATTATTATCAAAGTTTCTAAACGGCCTTAGACAGCGCTGAAATTTCAATGGTCCATTTCAAACCATTTGTCCGAAAAAAAACACACTCATTTGCACTCACTGTTCCAAATACGGGTCCGATTCCATTGCGTTGACATAGAATCAAAGCAAAATTAGAATTCTGAAGAGATAAATTTGATTTGAATGGATAGAGTTGAAGTGATAGTCAGAACTCCGTGGAGTCCATAAGGCAGACGCGATATCAATGCACCTCGGCCAGTCTATTCGAATGATATTGCAAGTCCTGCTTTGTGCTTACGAGATGTCCACCCACCCAAATCTCAGGTACATCACAATTGCCTTTGAACTGTGGTGACTGGAAAAGCTCAAAACGCATTGCTCTGTGTGAAGAGACATGCAGGACAGACCAGTTTGTCCGGCACAATTCTTACACCTGAAGTCCAGAAGTGAACCGACTCTGTGGGAGCGACATCGTCGCCGTAATTCAACTCCGATTTGAGGTTGGAAGTTCAAAATTTCAATTTGAATTCACCAGCGCCCGAGAGAGGCCCGGATCCGTCTCCCGATCAACTGCTCAGTTACTTCGGTGCTCGCCTATAACGGTTTATTTCTAGGGTACCGTTCACTAATATAATCCCACTCACTCGGAACCCGGTATCCAGCAGGACTTATAATATTGTGTGTAACTACCGGAGACTCGGGGCACTTACAGTTGACATCGAGATGCAACGGGTCGCTTGTGAGGTTGTTTATCAGGTTGCTTGCTCTACAGGTGAAATTTCCGTCTGTCCGGAGCACTCCAGAAACAGTGAGTGTGCTGTGATCGGCACTCAACTCAAACCTGCCACCGGGAATGATCACGCTGTTCTCCTCAAGCCACAGGTAAGAGACATCCGTGCCTCTTGCGGAGCAGGTTAGTCTGACGGTGTCGCTGTACTCAATCAGTATGTTGGCGTTAGATGTTACAGAGACATTGGAAACAGGTTCTGTTAAAACAGAGGGGATCGGTTAGTGCACAGATCAGGAATATAATCCGGAAGTTAATGGATTCCGTTCCGTATCTGAAAATGAGATCCAACATTTATTATTCCATAATAAGTAAACATTAAACAATAATTCCACTTGATGGACATAAGGTTTGAGATGAAAACACTGCACCTGAGACACATCATTTCATACTTCATTCTCCGCCCACTCAGAGACGGTATTTTGGAATTCTCCCCCTTCAGGCCTATCTATGACGTCATCGACCATCTCAGAGGCCCTTCGGCCGATTTCCTTCATGCTGACCAAGATCTCTCCCTGAACTATTTCCATTTGCCTACGACTGGACCATGTACAAACTGTTATATCCTTCTACTGTCTAAATGATTTCTGAACATTACATTTGTACGCACCACCTGCACTCCCTGTGGCAGTCCCTAACCATAAAACCACCGAATCATAGAACACTACAGCACAGTACAGGCCGTTCAGCCCTCCATGTTGTGCTGACCCATATAATCCATAAAAAATTACTAAACCCACACTACCCCATAACCCTCTATTTTTCTTTCATCTATGTGCCTGTCCAAGAAGCTCTTAAATACCCCTAATGTTTTAGCCTCAACCACCATCCCTGGCAAGTCATTCCAGGCACTTACAACCCTCTGTGTAAAAAACTTAACCCTGATGTGGGGATTTATCCACTTCGTTGTACTTCAGGAGAGTCAATACTACCAGCTTCATTTTGAGTTCTCTGGCAGTTTATTTTTTAAACTATTAAATAATCAAGAATCATAATTTACTTCAGCCTCCTGATCCTTACATTTTATCTCCTGGATAAATTCATTGCCGTCTGATAATTTGAAGAGCTCTGATAGTCAGGCGCTTGTCCTTCCTTCTATTGGAACAAGCGTGCTGTCTATTGTGGACTGTGCAGCTGGAGCCTCAGGCCTTCCACACGGCAGCTGTGGGTTCCCTAAAGTCAGCTGTTTCCAATAACCCTCCCCAGTTCCCGTCTAATGGAGTCGTCATTCACACTGATCAAGTTCAATTTCCCCCGCAATGTCGACACCGAACCTCATTCATTGCTAGCTTAAAAATGAAGGAATTGTGATCATTGTGAGATCTTGAAGCAGATGTACGTTACGGGGAAATGTTCCAAAGGTTGGACATTGTAATTGTGTTCCATTTATCCCGACGACTGGGAAGTACAAGCTGGGAAACCCCAGGGCGGAGAGCGTGCTTTCAGTTACAGGAACAGTATTTACGGGATTCCTAAGAGCATAAGACCATAAGACAGAGGAGCAGCAGTCGGCGATTCGGCCCATTGGGTGTGCTCTACCATTTCATGAACTGATCCAATCTCCCATTTAGTCCATTCCCCCGCCTTCTCACCATAACCTTTGATGCCCTAGCTACTCAGATAGATTCACCACATAGAAATCGCATCTCTGTTCCGAATGGGCTTCCTGCAGGAGACAAGGTCTGCCAACATTCTGATAGCCGAGGCTTGATCGCGAACGGTCAGTGTGGCAATCAGCGCGTCTGAGAAAACATTTGGATTTGCTGGGGGTCGGTTTAGCTGGAACAGTGGATTTTGTCTACATGGTCTTCGGTAAGAGCTTTAACAAGGTTCCACGTGACAAATTCACCTGAGTGAGGGGACAGCGATACACGATAAGAGGGGGAGATTTAAAAGAGGTCAAAAGGCGCGAATCACAGAGGGTAATGAGTACCTCGAGTGAGCTGCCTGAGGAAGTGGTCGAGGTGGACACAGTTGCTACATTTAAGGCGAACATGGATAAACAATTGGAGCGGAATGGTTTGGAGTGTTATTGACAGAACGGAGCAACTGCGAATATCAAGCAGATGCAGGGGTCGGCATGGACATGATGGGCCGAAGGGAATATTTCCTTGCTGTTTCAGCCTGTGACTCCATGGTGTTTCGAAATTTCACATTTCAAAAACAGACCCCAAAGAAATATCAAATAAATGGATCTGGTGAAGGCAGAAGAAGGAAATAATTCACTTCAGGAAAGGGTCACTTGGCAATGAGAAAGGTGACGCATAATCACTGGTAAGCACAGAGGAGAATTGCTGACAACAGTTTCTGATATCACCCAGATAAGCTATCGTTACTGAAATGATGCAAAGTTCAGTTTCAGTGTCAATGTTATGGAGCTAATGGAAATTGTTAGCTCACATAACCGAACAAATACAAAGTGGGGTTCATCTTAAAAGCATGTATTGCAAACCCAAAACTGCAGTAACACGGATCAGAATACCTCAGTCAGCAGCGATCTCTGCCTCACCAGATGCTGATAATTCAAATAAAAATGAAGTCTCTGTTTTAGACACACAACTCCAACACTTTCTGACCAATTCTCGGGATAATACATACTGTACCGAAGAAGAAATAGTTTCGTGTAGTTGAGCTGGATCGTTTGATTACTTTGTTAAACTCCTCACAAGTATAAATGCCGGTGTCACTCAGCGATAAATCGGCAGGTATGAGGCGTTGTCCAAATTATTAAGTGATGAACCATTAAAATACCAGAGGGGTCAGAAACAGCCAAACAGGGGTAAATCGTGTTTGACCCCGTCCCGTACGCAGGACATTCTGATTTGATGGATATAGTTTGTTTTCTCGCTGCGTCTAAAACAAATGCAAAGACTGTTTGTAGAACAGGGATGAGAATAGAAACAGGAGCTGCAATTTCCTCATATCTTAAAATGCTGGAGGAACTCAACGGGCCAGGTAGAATCTACGGAAAATTGTACTGTCTAACAAATATTTTACTGTCAATCTTTAACACTGTCCAGAACTCCACCAAACTTCCTGTCAACCATAATCTTCCTAACCCACCCGCTTCTCCTCTTCATCGAATTCATATACATAATATAATACCGCAAGCCGGTATGTCAGAAGAGAGTGCACTGGAGAACACTGTGAACAGACTTCCAGAAAGCACCCACTCCACCTGCAACTCACCTCTGACTCCTGTGCACAAGCCCAATACAGAGGTCAAGGTTCAAAGTGCATTTAATATTAATGTGCGCACCGCGCGACCGGACTGCCCCTTGGAAACTCCATTTCGCTGGAAGTGCCAGAACACCGTAAAAATACCGGGTCGCACAGGCGGTTCAAAACTGCAACTCTGAAAGGGAAATTGCAGGGTGATGCCTTCAAAAATCGTGCTCCAGAAAGAGGGTCTTTAATAGCGTAGTTATTTTTTTTTGTGTGTTTTTGGCTGCCATCTGCAAGCTGCCTCGCTTCACCGGCACCATTTACAAACGCAGCCAAGTAGCCAAGTTTTCATGTTTTCCTCTTCCGGAGAAGAAGAGAGCTGTCGTCATTGGAGACTCTATAGTCAGGGGAGCAGACAGGAGATTTTGTGGACGTGAGAAGGAAACCCGCATGGTTTGTTGCCTCCCGGGTGCCAGGGTCCGGGATGTCTCTGACTGGGTGCATGACATCCTGGTACGAGAGGGAAAGCAACCAGAAGTCGTGATACATATTGGTACCAATGACATAGGCAGGAAGAGGGATGAGGTCCTGAAGTGTGAGATTCGGGAACTAGGCAGAAGGCTGAAGAACAGGACCTCAAGGGTGGCGTTCTCAGGATTGCTGCCAGTACTACGTGATCGTGATGGTAAGAATTGGAGGAGATGGCAGTTGAATGTGTGGCTGAGGAGTTGGTGCAGGGGGCAGGGTTTTAGATTTTTGGACAATTGGGGTCTATTTTGGGGAAGGTGGGACCTGTACAGATTGGAAGGGTTGCACCTGAACTCAAGGGGGAGAAATATCCCTTGATATACTTGATATCCCAGGTAGATTTGCTAGCATGGTTCGGGAGGATTTAAACTAATTTGCAAGGGGGATTGGACCCAGAGCGATAGAGCAGTGAAAGAAGTGCATGAAGTAAAGCCAGATCTAACATATAGAGAGGCTTTGAGCAAAGAGAAGCAGAATAAAGGGTATAAAGGCAGTAAGGTAGGAGGGCTAAAGTGTGCGTACTTCAATGCAAGAAGCATCAGGAACAAAGGTGATGAACTGAGAGCTTGGATACATACATGGAATTATGATGTAGTAGCCATTACGGAGACTTGGCTGGGTGCAGGGCAGGAATGGATTCTCAATATTCCTGGATTTCAGTGCTTTAAAAGGGATAGAGATGGGGAAAAGGGGAGAAGGGGTGGCATTAGTGGTCAGGTATACTATTGCAGCTGCAGAAAGGGTTGGTAATGTGGCAGGATCCTCTTTTGAGTCAGTATGGGTGGAGGTCAGGAACAGGAAGGGAGCAGTTACTCTACTGGGGGTATTCTATAGGCCCCCTGGTAGCAGCAGAGATACCGAGGAGCAGATTGAGAGGCAGATTTTGGAAAGAGCCAAAAATAACAGGGTTGTTATCATGGGTGAATTTAACTTCCCTAATATTAATTGGCATTTGATTAGTTCCAAGGGTTTAGATGGGGCAGAGTTTGTTAAGTGTGTCCAGGAGGGATTCCTGTCACAGTATGTTGACTGGCCGACTAGGGGGAATGCCATACAAGATCTAGTATTAGGTAATGAACCGGATCAAGTCACAGATCTGTCAGTGTGTGAGCATCTGGGAGACAGTGATCACCACTCCCTGACCTTTAGCATTAACATGGAAATGGATAGAATCAGTGAGGATAGGAAAATTTTTAATTGGGGAAGGGCAAATTATGAGGTTATAAGGCTAGAACTTGCGGGTGTGAATTGGGATGATGTTTTTGCAGGGAAATGTACTATGGACATGTGGTCGATGTTTAAGGATCTCTTGCAGGATGTTAGGGATAAATTTGTCCCAGTGAGGAAGGTAAAGAATGGTAGGGTGAAGGAACCATGGGTGACAAGTGAGGTGGAAAATCTAGTCAGGTGGAAGAAGGCAGCATACATGAGGTTTAGGAAGCAAGGATCAGATGGGTCTATTGAGGAATATAGGGTAGCAAGAAAGGAGGTTAAGAAAGGCCTGAGAAGAGCATGAAGGGGCATGAGAAGGCCTTCGTGAGTAGGGTAAAGGAAAACCCGAAGGCTTTCTTCAATTATGTGAAGAACAAAAGAATGTCAGGAGTGAAGGTAGGACCGATTAGAGATAAACGTGGGAAGATGTGCCTGGAGGGAGTGGAAGTGAGTGAGGTCCTCAATGAATACTTCTCTTTGGTATTCACCACTGAGAGGGAACTTGATGACGGTGAGGACAATATGAGTGAGGTTGATGTTCTGGAGCATGTTGATATTCAGGGAGAGGAGGTGTTGGAGTTGTTATAATATATTAGGACAGATTAGTCCCCGGGGCATGACAGAATATTCCCCAGGCTGCTCCATGAGGCGAGGGATGAGAATTCTGAACCTCTGGCTAGGATCTTGATGTCCTCGTTGTGCACAAGAATGATACCGGAGGATTGGGGGGAGGCGAATGTTGCCACCTTGTTCAAAAAAGATAGTAGAGATAGTCCGGGTAATTATAGACCAGTGAGCCATACGTCTGTGGTGGGAAAGCTGTTGGAAAAGATTCTTAGAGATAGGATCTATGGGCATTTAGAGAATCGTGATCTGATCAGGGACAGTCAGCATGGCTTTGTGAAGGGCAGATCGTGTCTATCAAGATGATAGAGTTCTCTGAGGAGGTGACCAGGCATATAGATGAGGGCTGAGAAGTGGCAGATGGAGTTCATCCCGGAGAAGTGTGAGGTGGTACACTTTGGAAGGACAAACTCCAAGGCAGAGTACAAAGTAAATGGCAGGATACTTGGTAGTGTGGAGGAGCAGAGGGATCGGGGGGTACATGTCCACAGATCCCTGAAATTTGCCTCACAAGTAGATAGGGTAGTTACGAAATCTTATGGGGTGCTAGCTTTCATAAGTCGAGGGTTAGAGTTCAAGAGTCACGGGGTAATGATGCAGCTCTGTAAAACTCTAGTTAGGCCACACTTGGAGTACTGTGTCCAGTTCTGGTCGCCTCACTATAGGAAGGATGTGGAAGCATTGGAAAGGGAACAGAGGAGATTTACCAGGATGCTGCCTGGTTTAGAGAGTATGGATTATGTTCAGAGATTCAGGGTGCTAGGTCTTTACTCTTTGGAGAGAAGGAGGATGAGAGGAGACATGATAGAGGTGTACAAGATATTAAGAGGAATAGACAGAGTGGACAGCCATCGCCTCTTCCCCAGGGCACCACTGCTCAGTACAAGAGGACATGGCTTTAAGGTAAGGGGAGGGAAGTTCAAGGGGGATATTAGAGGAAGGTTTTTCACTCAGAGTGGTTGGCGCGTGGAATGCACTGCCTGAGTCAGTGGTGGAGGCAGATACACTAGTGAAGTTTAAGAGACTACTAGACAGGTATACGGAGGAATATTGGCTGGGGGGTTAATTGGGAGGCAGGGCTTGAGGGTCGGCACAACATTGTGGGCCGAAGGGCCTGTAATGTGCTGTATTGTTCTACGTTCCATGTTCTCTGTCTTATAGCTCTGCAACCCGCTGTTTATCAAGCATCGAGACCTTCAATATAATCAAAAAAATCTTTACTTCCACCAGGCACCGAGAAGGGCTCCAAACAATTACAATCTACCCGAACAGAATAAAAGAAACAGATATATAACGATGTATTCACCTGAAGTAACGTATTTTGAAAATGGTGCTGTACAGCCCTCGCATGAAACGTGTATTGCTGATTCTAGAACAGTTCTTAATCTTGATATAAGTTATTGAAAAATCCCAGCATGTAAACACAACCTCAGGGATACAAACACCAGCATGGCGAGAAGACGTTTATCACTCAGCTAATGAATTGTCGACTATTTACTGTTTTGTGCTGTTCTGTGTTTCTTCAGAGTTTTGTGTATGTTGCTCCGGGTTTCCGAATCAGAAGATCTTCCTACGTGCAGGACGTTGCCGGTTGCTTTTCTGTGAAGCTCAGAGCTCCTTGTCCCTGTGCAAACTGCAGCCCTGTATGTTGGCCAGGTTCCAACACCTACGCATTCCTCAGAACAGGGTACGGCCTTTCTGCTGAAATCAGGTTCAACCGGTTGGACAGTCGCCGCCCACCTGTAGATGTGAGCAAAGATAGCATGATGTTATGATTAACCATTTCTGTTTTCAGCAGACTCCATGACACAATGGAATATAAAATATGATGCAAGGCAATCCTTACAGTTGCTTCCCAACTTTCTGCGAGTCTTACGCCATTTCTTCAAATAAATCTGTCGGAGACATTCTCCCTTCTAAACACCATGGTCATTCGGTGTCCTTCCTTCTTATAGAGAGAGTGCGACCGGTGACGGGACCCTGCCCCTGTGAATTTGAGACCTGTGCAGACAAGATGGTTTGCGATTAACTGGAAGGGGTCTAATACCCTAGTGGGAACGTTTGCCTGTGGTGTACGGGATGGGGTTGGGGGTTTAAAGCGGAGTGGAAGGGGGTTGAAATTCGGAGGGCCAGAACTGATACTGGAGAGTTGTCGCAGCTAGATGTTGTTTAGACCTTTGGCAAGTTCAAGCGTCAAATGTTTGAGCACGGTTCGACTAATGTTCGACTGGGCTGTGGATAGTTCGATGCTAGAAGCATAGTAGAAAAGTTTAGGAGGCACAGGAGAGGGTTTGAACTAGATTTGCAAGGGGAGGGGAACCAGAGTATTAGAGCAGATAGAGAGGTGGAGGAGGATAAAGGTCATGCGAGTAGTGCAAGTATAGTGCATGGAGTGAAGCCAGATCTAACATCTAGTGTGGCTTTGAGCAAAGAGAAGCAGAATAAAGGGTGTAAAGGTAGTAATGTAGAAGGGCTAAAGCGTGTGTACTTCAATGCAAGAAGCATCAGGAACAAAGGTGATGAACTGAGAGCTTGGTTACGTACATGGAATTATGATATAGTGGCCATTCCAGAGACTTGTCTTGCATCAGGGCAGGAATGGATTCTCAATATTCCTGGATTTCAGTGCTTTAAAAGGGATAGAGATGGGGGAAAGGGGGAGGAGGGGTGGCATTACTGGTCAGGGATACAATTACAGCTACAGAAAGGGTGGGCAATATAGTAGGATCCTGTTTTGAGTCAGTACGGGAGGAAATCAGGAACAGGAAGGGAGCAGTTACTCTACTGGGGGAATTCTACAGACCCCCTGCTAGCGGCAGAGATACTGAGGAGCAGATTTGGAGGCAGACTTTGGAAATGAGCACAAATAAGAGGGTTGTTATCATGGGTGGCTTTAACTTACTTAATATTGATTGGCATCTGATTAGTTCCAATGATTTAGACAGAGCGGAGTTTGTTAAGTGTGTCCAGGAGGGATTCCTGTCACAGTATGTTGACTGGCCGACTAGGGGAAATGCCATACTAGATCTAGTATTAGGTAACGATCCGGGTCAGGTCACAGATCTGTCAGTCTGTGAGCATCTGGGGGACAGTGATCACCGCTGCCTGGCCTTTAACATTATCATGGAAAAGGATAGAATCAAACAGGACAGGAAAATTTTTATTTTGGGAAGGGCAAATTATGAGGCTATAAGTCTAGAACTTGCAGGTGTGAATTCGGATGATGTTTCTGCAGGGAAATGTACTATGGACATGTGGTCGATGTTTAGAGATCTCTTGCAGGATGTGAAGGATAAACCTGTCCCAGTGAGGAAGATAAAGAATGGTAGGGTGAAGAAACCACAGGTGACAATTGAGGTAGAGAATCTACTCAGATGGAAGAAGGCAGCATACGTGAGTTTTCGGAAACAAGGATCAGATGACTCTATTGAGGAATATAGGGTAGCTGGAAAGGAGCTTACGAAAAGCTGAGGAGAGGAATAAGGGGCATGAGAAGGCCTTGGCAGGTAGGGTAAAGATAAACCCAAAAGCATTAATCAACTATGTGAAAAACCAAAGGTTTGCAGGAGTGAAGATAGGACCAATTAGACATAAAGCTAGGAAGATGTGCTTAGAGGCTGTGGAAGTGAGCAATGTCATCAATGAATACTTGTATAACCATATAACCATTTAACAATTGCAGCACGGAAACAGGCCATCTCGGCCCTTCCAGTCCGTGCCGAAAGCTTACTCTTCCCTAGTCCCACCGACCTGCATTCAGCCCATAACCTCCATTCCAATCCTGTCCATATACCTATCCAATTTTACTTCAAATGACAATATAGAACCTGCCTCTAACACTTCTACTGGAAGCTTGTTCTACACAGCTACCACTCTCTGAGTAAAGAAGTTGCCCCTCGTGTTACCCCTAAACTTTTGCCCCTTAATTCTCAACTCATGTCGTCTTCTTTGAATTTCCCCGATTCTCAGTGGAAAAAGCCTATCCACGTCAACTCTATCTATACCCCCCATAATTTTAAATACCTTTATCAATACACCCCTCAGCCTTCTACACTCCAAAGAATAAAGACCTAACTTACTCCAAATTCAAACTTACACCAATGCCTTGTACAAGTTTAACATTACATCCCAATTCCTATACTCAGTGCTGTGATTTATAAGACCAACATACCAAATGCTTCCACCTTCAGGGAACTATGCCCCATTATTCCTAGATCACTCTGTCCTACAGTGTTCCTCAATGCCCTACCATTTACCATATATGTCCTATTTGGATTATTCCAACCAACATGTCGCAACTCACACTTATCAGCATTAAACTCCATCTGCCATTTTTCAGCCCACTCGTCTAACTGGCCTAAATCTCTCTGCAAGCTTTGAAAACCTACTTCAATATCCACAACGCCACATATCTTAGTAACAGTACTTACTAATCCTAATGTACTGAGCTGATACGAGCAGTAGGGAGGAGTTTGGGTCTCAGATAAAATGTTGAATCAGCCATGATGAACTGGCGGAGCAGACTCAATGGACCAAACAGACTCATTCTGCTGATATATCTTTGGGTATTATAGCTCTCCACCCCGGTGTTTATCAAGCATCCAGACATTCAATAGAATCAAAAAAAATCTTTACTTCCTCCGGCCACCCACATCGGAGCCAAAGAATTACAACCTATCCGAAAAAAAATAAAAGAAACAGATATATAACGATGTATTCACCTGAAGTAACGTATTTTGAAAACCGAACAGGCTAACGCTGTACAGCCCTCGCATGAAACGTGTATTGCTGATTCTAGAACAGTTCTTTATCTTCATATAAGGTGTGGAAAAATTCCAACACGTTAACACAACCTCAGGGATACAAACACCAGCATGGCGAGAAAAACTTTATAACTGAGCTAATGAATTCTTGATCATGATACAAACCGCAGACAATAGTCTGGTTGGAAATGAAAAGCCGGAAAAAAATGGTAACAATATTCTATTTCCTTGTGGGTATATTTCCAAGTAATGGCCTTCGCCCTTCATTTCAAACAATGAGCCGAGCAATATTTGGCTGGTTTAGGAGTTGTGGGTTAGCGATAAGGTTAGTTCCTGATGAAAGGTCTCGGCCCGAAATGTCGACTATTTACTGTTTTGTGCTGTTCTGTGTTTCTTCAGAGTCTTGTGTGTGTTGCTCCGGGCTTCCGAATCAGAAGATCTTCCTAAGTGCAGGACGTTGCCGGTTGCTTTCCTGTGAAACTCAGATCTCCTTGTCTCTGTGCAAACTGCGGCCCTGTATGTTGGCCAGGTTCCAACACCTACGCATTTCTCAGAACAGGGTACGGCCTTTCTGCTGAAATCAGGTTCAACCGGTTAGACAGTCGCCGCCCACCTGTCGGAGACATTCTCCCTTCTAAACACCATGGTCATTCGGTGTCCTTCCTTCTTATAGAGAGAGTGCGACCGGTGACGGGACCCTGCCCCTGTGAATTTGAGACCTGTGCAGACAAGATGGTTTGCGATGAACTGGAAGGGGTCTAATACCCTAGTGGGAACGTTTGCCTGTGGTGTACGGGATGGGGTTGGGGGTTTAAACCGGAGTGGAAGGGGGTTGAAATTCGGAGTGCCAGAACTGATACTGGAGAGTTGTCGCAGCTAGATGTTGTTTAGACCTTTGGCAAGTTCAAGCGTCAAATGTTTGAGCACAGTTCGACTAATGTTCGACTGGGCTGTGGATAGTTCGATGCTAGAAGCATAGTAGAAAAGTTTAGGAGGCAGAGTAGGGGGGTTGAACTAGATTTTCGGGGGTGGGGACCAGAGTATTAGAGCAGATACTCAGGTGGAGGAGGATAAAGGTCATGCGACTACTGCAAGTATAGTGCATGGAGTAAAGCCAGATGTAACATATAAAGAGGCTTTGAGCAAAGAGAAACAGAATAAAGGGTATAAAGGTAGTAATGTAGAAGGGCAAAAGTGTGTGTACTTCAATGCAAGAAGCATCAGGAACAAAGGTGATGAACTGAGAGCTTGGATACGTAAATGGAATTATGATGTAGTGGCCATTCCAGAGACTTGGCTGGTACCAGGGCAGGAATGGATTCTCAATATTCCTGGATTTCAGTGCTTTGAAAGGGATAGAGAGGGGGGAAAAGTGGATGAGGGGTGGCATTACTGGTCAGGGATACTATTACAGCTACAGAAAGGGTGGGTAATATATCAGGATCCTGTTTTGAGTCAGTACGGGAGGAAATCTGGAACAGTAAGGGAGCAGTTACTCTACTGGGAGTATTCTACAGACCCCCTGGTAGCGGCAGAGATACTGCGGAGCAGCTTTGGAGGCAGACTTTGGAAATGAGCACAAATAAGTGGGTTGTTATCATGGGTGACTTTAACTTACTTAATATTGATTGGCATCTGATTAGTTCCAATGATTTAGACAGAGCAGAGTTTGTTAAGTGTGTCCAGGAGGGATTCCTGTCACATTATGTTGACAGGCCGACTAGGGGGAATGCCACACTAGATCTAGTATTAGGTAACGATCCGGGTCGGGTCACAGATCTGTCAGTGGGTGAGCATCTGGGGGACAGTGATCACCGCTGCCTGGCCTTTAACATTATCATGGAAAAGGATAGAATCAAACAGGACAGGAAAATTTTTATTTGGGGAAGGGCAAATTATGAGGCTATAAGTCTAGAACTTGCGGGTGTGAATTGGGATGATGTTTCTGCAGGGAAATGTACTATGGACATGTGGTCGATGTTTAGAGATCTCTTGCAGGATGTTAAGGATAAACCTGTCCCAGTGAGGGAGATAAAGAATGGTAGGGTGAAGAAACCACAGGTGACAATTGAGGTGGAGAATCTACTCAGATGGAAGAAGGCGGCATACGTGAGTTTTCGGAAGCAAGGATCAGATGACTCTATTGAGGAATATAGGGTAGCTGGAAAGGAGCTTAAGAAAAGCTGAGGAGAGGAATAAGGGGCATGAGAAGGCCTTGGCGGGTAGTATAAAGATGATCCCCAAGGCATTCTTCAATTATGTGAAAAACCAAAGGTTGACGGGAGTGAAGATAGGACCGATTAGAGATAAAGCTAGGAAGATGTGCTTGGAGGCTGTGGAAGTGAGCAATGTCATCAATGAATACTTATATAACCATATAACCATTTAACAATTGCAGCACGGAAACAGGCCATCTCGGCCCTTCCAGTCCGTGCCGAAAGCTTACTCTTCCCTAGTCCCACCGACCTGCATTCAGCCCATAACCTCCATTCCAATCCTGTCCATATACCTATCCAATTTTACTTCAAATGACAATATAGAACCTGCCTCTAACACTTCTACTGGAAGCTTGTTCTACACAGCTACCACTCTCTGAGTAAAGAAGTTGCCCCTCGTGTTACCCCTAAACTTTTGCCCCTTAATTCTCAACTCATGTCGTCTTCTTTGAATTTCCCCGATTCTCAGTGGAAAAAGCCTATCCACGTCAACTCTATCTATACCCCCCATAATTTTAAATACCTTTATCAATACACCCCTCAGCCTTCTACACTCCAAAGAATAAAGACCTAACTTACTCCAAATTCAAACTTACACCAATGCCTTGTACAAGTTTAACATTACATCCCAATTCCTATACTCAGTGCTGTGATTTATAAGACCAACATACCAAATGCTTCCACCTTCAGGGAACTATGCCCCATTATTCCTAGATCACTCTGTCCTACAGTGTTCCTCAATGCCCTACCATTTACCATATATGTCCTATTTGGATTATTCCAACCAACATGTCGCAACTCACACTTATCAGCATTAAACTCCATCTGCCATTTTTCAGCCCACTCGTCTAACTGGCCTAAATCTCTCTGCAAGCTTTGAAAACCTACTTCAATATCCACAACGCCACATATCTTAGTAACAGTACTTACTAATCCTAATGTACTGAGCGGATACGAGCAGTAGGGAGGAGTTTGGGTCTCAGATAAAATGTTGAATCAGCCATGATGAACTGGCGGAGCAGACTCAATGGACCAAACAGACTCATTCTGCTGATATATCTTTGGGTATTATAGCTCTCCACCCCGGTGTTTATCAAGCATCCAGACATTCAATAGAATCAAAAAAAATCTTTACTTCCTCCGGCCACCCACATCGGATCCAAAGAATTACAACCTACCCGAAAAAAAATAAAAGAAACAGATATATAACGATGTATTCACCTAAAGTAACGTATTTTGAAAACCGAACAGGCTAATACTGTACAGCCCTCGCATGAAACGTGTATTGCTGATTCTAGAACAGTTCTTTATCTTGATACAAAGTGTGGAAAAATTCCAACACGTTAACACAACCTCAGGGATACAAACGCCAGCATGGCGAGAAAAACTTTATAACTGAGCTAATGAATTCTTGATCATGATACAAACCGCAGACAATAGTCTGGTTGGAAATGAAAAGCCGGAAAAAAATGGCAACAATATTCTATTTCCTTGTGGGTATATTTCCAAGTAATGGCCTTCGCCCTTCATTTCAAACAATGAGCCGAGCAATATTTGGCTGGTTTAGGAGTTGTGGGTTAGGGATAAGGTTAGTTCCTGATGAAAGGTCTCGGCCCGAAATGTCGATTATTTACTGATTTGTGCTGTTCTGTGTTTCTTCAGAGTCTTGTGTGTGTTGCTCCGGGATTCCGAATCAGAAGATCTTCCTACGTGCAGGACGTTGCACGTTGCTTTCCTGTGAAACTCAGAGCTCCTTGTCTCTGTGCAAACTGCGGCCCTGTATGTTGGCCAGGTTCCAACACCTACGCATTTCTCAGAACAAGATACGGCCTTTCTGCTGAAATCAGGTTGAACCGGTTGGACAGTCGCCGCCCACCTGTAGATGTGAGCAAAGATAGCATGATGGTATGATTAACCATTTCTGTTTTCAGCAGACTCCATGACACAATGGAATATAAAATATGATGCAAGGCAATTCTTACAGTTGCTTCCCAACTTTCTGCGAGTCTTACGCCATTTCTTCAAATAAATCTGTCGGAGACATTCTCCCTTCTAAACACCATGGTCATTCGGTGTCCTTCCTTCTTATAGAGAGAGTGCGACCGGTGACGGGACCCTGCCCCTGTGAATTTGAGACCTGTGCAGACAAGATGGTTTGCGATGAACTGGAAGGGGTCTAATACCCTAGTGGGAACGTTTGCCTGTGGTGTACGGGATGGGGTTGGGGGTTTAAAGCGGAGTGGAAGGGGGTTGAAATTCGGAGGGCCAGAACTGATACTGGAGAGTTGTCGCAGCTAGATGTTGTTTAGACCTTTGGCAAGTTCAAGCGTCAAATGTTTGAGCACGGTTCGACTAATGTTCGACTGGGCTGTGGATAGTTCGATGCTAGAAGCATAGTAGAAAAGTTTAGGAGGCACAGGAGAGGGTTTGAACTAGATTTGCAAGGGGAGGGGAACCAGAGTATTAGAGCAGATAGAGAGGTGGAGGAGGATAAAGGTCATGCGAGTAGTGCAAGTATAGTGCATGGAGTGAAGTCAGCTCTAACATCTAGTGTGGCTTTGAGCAAAGAGAAGCAGAATAAAGGGTGTAAAGGTAGTAATGTAGAAGGGCTAAAGCGTGTGTACTTCAATGCAAGAAGCATCAGGAACAAAGGTGATGAACTGAGAGCTTGGTTACGTACATGGAATTATGATATAGTGGCCATTCCAGAGACTTGTCTTGCATCAGGGCAGGAATGGATTCTCAATATTCCTGGATTTCAGTGCTTTAAAAGGGATAGAGATGGGGGAAAGGGGGAGGAGGGGTGGCATTACTGGTCAGGGATACAATTACAGCTACAGAAAGGGTGGGTAATATAGTAGGATCCTGTTTTGAGTCAGTACGGGAGGAAATCAGGAACAGGAAGGGAGCAGTTACTCTACTGGGGGAATTCTACAGACCCCCTGCTAGCGGCAGAGATACTGAGGAGCAGATTTGGAGGCAGACTTTGGAAATGAGCACAAATAAGAGGGTTGTTATCATGGGTGGCTTTAACTTACTTAATATTGATTGGCATCTGATTAGTTCCAATGATTTAGACAGAGCGGAGTTTGTTAAGTGTGTCCAGGAGGGATTCCTGTCACAGTATGTTGACTGGCCGACTAGGGGAAATGCCATACTAGATCTAGTATTAGGTAACGATCCGGGTCAGGTCACAGATCTGTCAGTCTGTGAGCATCTGGGGGACAGTGATCACCGCTGCCTGGCCTTTAACATTATCATGGAAAAGGATAGAATCAAACAGGACAGGAAAATTTTTATTTTGGGAAGGGCAAATTATGAGGCTATAAGTCTAGAACTTGCAGGTGTGAATTCGGATGATGTTTCTGCAGGGAAATGTACTATGGACATGTGGTCGATGTTTAGAGATCTCTTGCAGGATGTGAAGGATAAACCTGTCCCAGTGAGGAAGATAAAGAATGGTAGGGTGAAGAAACCACAGGTGACAATTGAGGTAGAGAATCTACTCAGATGGAAGAAGGCAGCATACGTGAGTTTTCGGAAACAAGGATCAGATGACTCTATTGAGGAATATAGGGTAGCTGGAAAGGAGCTTACGAAAAGCTGAGGAGAGGAATAAGGGGCATGAGAAGGCCTTGGCAGGTAGGGTAAAGATAAACCCAAAAGCATTAATCAACTATGTGAAAAACCAAAGGTTTGCAGGAGTGAAGATAGGACCAATTAGACATAAAGCTAGGAAGATGTGCTTAGAGGCTGTGGAAGTGAGCAATGTCATCAATGAATACTTGTATAACCATATAACCATTTAACAATTGCAGCACGGAAACAGGCCATCTCGGCCCTTCCAGTCCGTGCCGAAAGCTTACTCTTCCCTAGTCCCACCGACCTGCATTCAGCCCATAACCTCCATTCCAATCCTGTCCATATACCTATCCAATTTTACTTCAAATGACAATATAGAACCTGCCTCTAACACTTCTACTGGAAGCTTGTTCTACACAGCTACCACTCTCTGAGTAAAGAAGTTGCCCCTCGTGTTACCCCTAAACTTTTGCCCCTTAATTCTCAACTCATGTCGTCTTCTTTGAATTTCCCCGATTCTCAGTGGAAAAAGCCTATCCACGTCAACTCTATCTATACCCCCCATAATTTTAAATACCTTTATCAATACACCCCTCAGCCTTCTACACTCCAAAGAATAAAGACCTAACTTACTCCAAATTCAAACTTACACCAATGCCTTGTACAAGTTTAACATTACATCCCAATTCCTATACTCAGTGCTGTGATTTATAAGACCAACATACCAAATGCTTCCACCTTCAGGGAACTATGCCCCATTATTCCTAGATCACTCTGTCCTACAGTGTTCCTCAATGCCCTACCATTTACCATATATGTCCTATTTGGATTATTCCAACCAACATGTCGCAACTCACACTTATCAGCATTAAACTCCATCTGCCATTTTTCAGCCCACTCGTCTAACTGGCCTAAATCTCTCTGCAAGCTTTGAAAACCTACTTCAATATCCACAACGCCACATATCTTAGTAACAGTACTTACTAATCCTAATGTACTGAGCGGATACGAGCAGTAGGGAGGAGTTTGGGTCTCAGATAAAATGTTGAATCAGCCATGATGAACTGGCGGAGCAGACTCAATGGACCAAACAGACTCATTCTGCTGATATATCGTTGGGTGTTATAGCTCTCCACCCCGGTGTTTATCAAGCATCCAGACATTCAATAGAATCAAAAAAAATCTTTACTTCCTCCGGCCACCCACATCGGAGCCAAAGAATTACAACCTATCCGAAAAAAAATAAAAGAAACAGATATATAACGATGTATTCACCTGAAGTAACGTATTTTGAAAACCGAACAGGCTAACGCTGTACAGCCCTCGCATGAAACGTGTATTGCTGATTCTAGAACAGTTCTTTATCTTCATATAAGGTGTGGAAAAATTCCAACACGTTAACACAACCTCAGGGATACAAACACCAGCATGGCGAGAAAAACTTTATAACTGAGCTAATGAATTCTTGATCATGATACAAACCGCAGACAATAGTCTGGTTGGAAATGAAAAGCCGGAAAAAAATGGTAACAATATTCTATTTCCTTGTGGGTATATTTCCAAGTAATGGCCTTCGCCCTTCATTTCAAACAATGAGCCGAGCAATATTTGGCTGGTTTAGGAGTTGTGGGTTAGCGATAAGGTTAGTTCCTGATGAAAGGTCTCGGCCCGAAATGTCGACTATTTACTGTTTTGTGCTGTTCTGTGTTTCTTCAGAGTCTTGTGTGTGTTGCTCCGGGCTTCCGAATCAGAAGATCTTCCTAAGTGCAGGACGTTGCCGGTTGCTTTCCTGTGAAACTCAGATCTCCTTGTCTCTGTGCAAACTGCGGCCCTGTATGTTGGCCAGGTTCCAACACCTACGCATTTCTCAGAACAGGGTACGGCCTTTCTGCTGAAATCAGGTTCAACCGGTTAGACAGTCGCCGCCCACCTGTCGGAGACATTCTCCCTTCTAAACACCATGGTCATTCGGTGTCCTTCCTTCTTATAGAGAGAGTGCGACCGGTGACGGGACCCTGCCCCTGTGAATTTGAGACCTGTGCAGACAAGATGGTTTGCGATGAACTGGAAGGGGTCTAATACCCTAGTGGGAACGTTTGCCTGTGGTGTACGGGATGGGGTTGGGGGTTTAAACCGGAGTGGAAGGGGGTTGAAATTCGGAGTGCCAGAACTGATACTGGAGAGTTGTCGCAGCTAGATGTTGTTTAGACCTTTGGCAAGTTCAAGCGTCAAATGTTTGAGCACAGTTCGACTAATGTTCGACTGGGCTGTGGATAGTTCGATGCTAGAAGCATAGTAGAAAAGTTTAGGAGGCAGAGTAGGGGGGTTGAACTAGATTTTCGGGGGTGGGGACCAGAGTATTAGAGCAGATACTCAGGTGGAGGAGGATAAAGGTCATGCGACTACTGCAAGTATAGTGCATGGAGTAAAGCCAGATGTAACATATAAAGAGGCTTTGAGCAAAGAGAAACAGAATAAAGGGTATAAAGGTAGTAATGTAGAAGGGCAAAAGTGTGTGTACTTCAATGCAAGAAGCATCAGGAACAAAGGTGATGAACTGAGAGCTTGGATACGTAAATGGAATTATGATGTAGTGGCCATTCCAGAGACTTGGCTGGTACCAGGGCAGGAATGGATTCTCAATATTCCTGGATTTCAGTGCTTTGAAAGGGATAGAGAGGGGGGAAAAGTGGATGAGGGGTGGCATTACTGGTCAGGGATACTATTACAGCTACAGAAAGGGTGGGTAATATATCAGGATCCTGTTTTGAGTCAGTACGGGAGGAAATCTGGAACAGTAAGGGAGCAGTTACTCTACTGGGAGTATTCTACAGACCCCCTGGTAGCGGCAGAGATACTGCGGAGCAGCTTTGGAGGCAGACTTTGGAAATGAGCACAAATAAGTGGGTTGTTATCATGGGTGACTTTAACTTACTTAATATTGATTGGCATCTGATTAGTTCCAATGATTTAGACAGAGCAGAGTTTGTTAAGTGTGTCCAGGAGGGATTCCTGTCACATTATGTTGACAGGCCGACTAGGGGGAATGCCACACTAGATCTAGTATTAGGTAACGATCCGGGTCGGGTCACAGATCTGTCAGTGGGTGAGCATCTGGGGGACAGTGATCACCGCTGCCTGGCCTTTAACATTATCATGGAAAAGGATAGAATCAAACAGGACAGGAAAATTTTTATTTGGGGAAGGGCAAATTATGAGGCTATAAGTCTAGAACTTGCGGGTGTGAATTGGGATGATGTTTCTGCAGGGAAATGTACTATGGACATGTGGTCGATGTTTAGAGATCTCTTGCAGGATGTTAAGGATAAACCTGTCCCAGTGAGGGAGATAAAGAATGGTAGGGTGAAGAAACCACAGGTGACAATTGAGGTGGAGAATCTACTCAGATGGAAGAAGGCGGCATACGTGAGTTTTCGGAAGCAAGGATCAGATGACTCTATTGAGGAATATAGGGTAGCTGGAAAGGAGCTTAAGAAAAGCTGAGGAGAGGAATAAGGGGCATGAGAAGGCCTTGGCGGGTAGTATAAAGATGATCCCCAAGGCATTCTTCAATTATGTGAAAAACCAAAGGTTGACGGGAGTGAAGATAGGACCGATTAGAGATAAAGCTAGGAAGATGTGCTTGGAGGCTGTGGAAGTGAGCAATGTCATCAATGAATACTTATATAACCATATAACCATTTAACAATTGCAGCACGGAAACAGGCCATCTCGGCCCTTCCAGTCCGTGCCGAAAGCTTACTCTTCCCTAGTCCCACCGACCTGCATTCAGCCCATAACCTCCATTCCAATCCTGTCCATATACCTATCCAATTTTACTTCAAATGACAATATAGAACCTGCCTCTAACACTTCTACTGGAAGCTTGTTCTACACAGCTACCACTCTCTGAGTAAAGAAGTTGCCCCTCGTGTTACCCCTAAACTTTTGCCCCTTAATTCTCAACTCATGTCGTCTTCTTTGAATTTCCCCGATTCTCAGTGGAAAAAGCCTATCCACGTCAACTCTATCTATACCCCCCATAATTTTAAATACCTTTATCAATACACCCCTCAGCCTTCTACACTCCAAAGAATAAAGACCTAACTTACTCCAAATTCAAACTTACACCAATGCCTTGTACAAGTTTAACATTACATCCCAATTCCTATACTCAGTGCTGTGATTTATAAGACCAACATACCAAATGCTTCCACCTTCAGGGAACTATGCCCCATTATTCCTAGATCACTCTGTCCTACAGTGTTCCTCAATGCCCTACCATTTACCATATATGTCCTATTTGGATTATTCCAACCAACATGTCGCAACTCACACTTATCAGCATTAAACTCCATCTGCCATTTTTCAGCCCACTCGTCTAACTGGCCTAAATCTCTCTGCAAGCTTTGAAAACCTACTTCAATATCCACAACGCCACATATCTTAGTAACAGTACTTACTAATCCTAATGTACTGAGCGGATACGAGCAGTAGGGAGGAGTTTGGGTCTCAGATAAAATGTTGAATCAGCCATGATGAACTGGCGGAGCAGACTCAATGGACCAAACAGACTCATTCTGCTGATATATCTTTGGGTATTATAGCTCTCCACCCCGGTGTTTATCAAGCATCCAGACATTCAATAGAATCAAAAAAAATCTTTACTTCCTCCGGCCACCCACATCGGATCCAAAGAATTACAACCTACCCGAAAAAAAATAAAAGAAACAGATATATAACGATGTATTCACCTAAAGTAACGTATTTTGAAAACCGAACAGGCTAATACTGTACAGCCCTCGCATGAAACGTGTATTGCTGATTCTAGAACAGTTCTTTATCTTGATACAAAGTGTGGAAAAATTCCAACACGTTAACACAACCTCAGGGATACAAACGCCAGCATGGCGAGAAAAACTTTATAACTGAGCTAATGAATTCTTGATCATGATACAAACCGCAGACAATAGTCTGGTTGGAAATGAAAAGCCGGAAAAAAATGGCAACAATATTCTATTTCCTTGTGGGTATATTTCCAAGTAATGGCCTTCGCCCTTCATTTCAAACAATGAGCCGAGCAATATTTGGCTGGTTTAGGAGTTGTGGGTTAGGGATAAGGTTAGTTCCTGATGAAAGGTCTCGGCCCGAAATGTCGATTATTTACTGATTTGTGCTGTTCTGTGTTTCTTCAGAGTCTTGTGTGTGTTGCTCCGGGATTCCGAATCAGAAGATCTTCCTACGTGCAGGACGTTGCACGTTGCTTTCCTGTGAAACTCAGAGCTCCTTGTCTCTGTGCAAACTGCGGCCCTGTATGTTGGCCAGGTTCCAACACCTACGCATTTCTCAGAACAAGATACGGCCTTTCTGCTGAAATCAGGTTGAACCGGTTGGACAGTCGCCGCCCACCTGTAGATGTGAGCAAAGATAGCATGATGGTATGATTAACCATTTCTGTTTTCAGCAGACTCCATGACACAATGGAATATAAAATATGATGCAAGGCAATTCTTACAGTTGCTTCCCAACTTTCTGCGAGTCTTACGCCATTTCTTCAAATAAATCTGTCGGAGACATTCTCCCTTCTAAACACCATGGTCATTCGGTGTCCTTCCTTCTTATAGAGAGAGTGCGACCGGTGACGGGACCCTGCCCCTGTGAATTTGAGACCTGTGCAGACAAGATGGTTTGCGATGAACTGGAAGGGGTCTAATACCCTAGTGGGAACGTTTGCCTGTGGTGTACGGGATGGGGTTGGGGGTTTAAAGCGGAGTGGAAGGGGGTTGAAATTCGGAGGGCCAGAACTGATACTGGAGAGTTGTCGCAGCTAGATGTTGTTTAGACCTTTGGCAAGTTCAAGCGTCAAATGTTTGAGCACGGTTCGACTAATGTTCGACTGGGCTGTGGATAGTTCGATGCTAGAAGCATAGTAGAAAAGTTTAGGAGGCACAGGAGAGGGTTTGAACTAGATTTGCAAGGGGAGGGGAACCAGAGTATTAGAGCAGATAGAGAGGTGGAGGAGGATAAAGGTCATGCGAGTAGTGCAAGTATAGTGCATGGAGTGAAGTCAGATCTAATATCTAGTGTGGCTTTGAGCAAAGAGAAGCAGAATAAAGGGTGTAAAGGTAGTAATGTAGAAGGGCTAAAGCGTGTGTACTTCAATGCAAGAAGCATCAGGAACAAAGGTGATGAACTGAGAGCTTGGTTACGTACATGGAATTATGATATAGTGGCCATTCCAGAGACTTGTCTTGCATCAGGGCAGGAATGGATTCTCAATATTCCTGGATTTCAGTGCTTTAAAAGGGATAGAGATGGGGGAAAGGGGGAGGAGGGGTGGCATTACTGGTCAGGGATACAATTACAGCTACAGAAAGGGTGGGTAATATAGTAGGATCCTGTTTTGAGTCAGTACGGGAGGAAATCAGGAACAGGAAGGGAGCAGTTACTCTACTGGGGGAATTCTACAGACCCCCTGCTAGCGGCAGAGATACTGAGGAGCAGATTTGGAGGCAGACTTTGGAAATGAGCACAAATAAGAGGGTTGTTATCATGGGTGGCTTTAACTTACTTAATATTGATTGGCATCTGATTAGTTCCAATGATTTAGACAGAGCGGAGTTTGTTAAGTGTGTCCAGGAGGGATTCCTGTCACAGTATGTTGACTGGCCGACTAGGGGAAATGCCATACTAGATCTAGTATTAGGTAACGATCCGGGTCAGGTCACAGATCTGTCAGTCTGTGAGCATCTGGGGGACAGTGATCACCGCTGCCTGGCCTTTAACATTATCATGGAAAAGGATAGAATCAAACAGGACAGGAAAATTTTTATTTTGGGAAGGGCAAATTATGAGGCTATAAGTCTAGAACTTGCAGGTGTGAATTCGGATGATGTTTCTGCAGGGAAATGTACTATGGACATGTGGTCGATGTTTAGAGATCTCTTGCAGGATGTGAAGGATAAACCTGTCCCAGTGAGGAAGATAAAGAATGGTAGGGTGAAGAAACCACAGGTGACAATTGAGGTAGAGAATCTACTCAGATGGAAGAAGGCAGCATACGTGAGTTTTCGGAAACAAGGATCAGATGACTCTATTGAGGAATATAGGGTAGCTGGAAAGGAGCTTACGAAAAGCTGAGGAGAGGAATAAGGGGCATGAGAAGGCCTTGGCAGGTAGGGTAAAGATAAACCCAAAAGCATTAATCAACTATGTGAAAAACCAAAGGTTTGCAGGAGTGAAGATAGGACCAATTAGACATAAAGCTAGGAAGATGTGCTTAGAGGCTGTGGAAGTGAGCAATGTCATCAATGAATACTTGTATAACCATATAACCATTTAACAATTGCAGCACGGAAACAGGCCATCTCGGCCCTTCCAGTCCGTGCCGAAAGCTTACTCTTCCCTAGTCCCACCGACCTGCATTCAGCCCATAACCTCCATTCCAATCCTGTCCATATACCTATCCAATTTTACTTCAAATGACAATATAGAACCTGCCTCTAACACTTCTACTGGAAGCTTGTTCTACACAGCTACCACTCTCTGAGTAAAGAAGTTGCCCCTCGTGTTACCCCTAAACTTTTGCCCCTTAATTCTCAACTCATGTCGTCTTCTTTGAATTTCCCCGATTCTCAGTGGAAAAAGCCTATCCACGTCAACTCTATCTATACCCCCCATAATTTTAAATACCTTTATCAATACACCCCTCAGCCTTCTACACTCCAAAGAATAAAGACCTAACTTACTCCAAATTCAAACTTACACCAATGCCTTGTACAAGTTTAACATTACATCCCAATTCCTATACTCAGTGCTGTGATTTATAAGACCAACATACCAAATGCTTCCACCTTCAGGGAACTATGCCCCATTATTCCTAGATCACTCTGTCCTACAGTGTTCCTCAATGCCCTACCATTTACCATATATGTCCTATTTGGATTATTCCAACCAACATGTCGCAACTCACACTTATCAGCATTAAACTCCATCTGCCATTTTTCAGCCCACTCGTCTAACTGGCCTAAATCTCTCTGCAAGCTTTGAAAACCTACTTCATTATCCACAACGCCACATATCTTAGTAACAGTACTTACTAATCCTAATGTACTGAGCGGATACGAGCAGTAGGGAGGAGTTTGGGTCTCAGATAAAATGTTGAATCAGCCATGATGAACTGGCGGAGCAGACTCAATGGACCAAACAGACTCATTCTGCTGATATATCGTTGGGTGTTATAGCTCTCCACCCCGGTGTTTATCAAGCATCCAGACATTCAATATAATCAAAAAAAATCTTTACTTCCTCCGGCCACCCACATCGGAGCCAAAGAATTACATCCTACCCGAAAAACAATAAAAGAAACAGATATATAACGATGTATTCACCTGAAGTAACGTATTTTGAAAACCGAACAGGCTAACGCTGTACAGCCCTCGCATGAAACGTGTATTGCTGATTCTAGAACAGTTCTTTATCTTGATATAAAGTGTGGAAAAATTCCAACACGTTAACACAACCTCAGGGATACAAACACCAGCATGGCGAGAAAAACTTTATAACTGAGCTAATGAATTCTTGATCATGATACAAACCGCAGACAATAGTCTGGTTGGAAATGAAAAGACGGAAAAAAATGGTAACAATATTCTATTTCCTTGTGGGTATATTTCCAAGTAATGGCCTTCGCCCTTCATTTCAAACAATGAGCCGAGCAATATTTGGATGGTTTAGGAGTTGTGGGTTAGGGATAAGGTTAGTTCCTGATGAAAGGTCTCGGCCCGAAATGTCGACTATTTACTGTTTTCTGCTGTTCTGTGTTTCTTCAGAGTATTGTGAATGTTGCTCCGGGTTTCCGAATCAGAAGATCTTCCTAAGTGTAGGACGTTGCCGGTTGCTTTTCTGTGAAACTCAGATCTCCTTGTCTCTGTGCAAACTGCGGCCCTGTATGTTGGCCAGGTTCCAACACCTACGCATTTCTCAGAACAGAGTACGGCCTTTCTGCTGAAATCAGGTTCAACCGGTTGGACAGTCGCCGCCCACCTGTCGGAGACATTCTCCCTTCTAAACACAATGGTCATTCGGTGTCCTTCCTTCTTATAGAGAGAGTGCGACCGGTGACGGGACCCTGCCCCTGTGAATTTGAGACCTGTGCAGACAAGATGGTTTGCGATGAACTGGAGGGGGTCTAATACCCTAGTAGGAACGTTTGCCTGTGGTGTACGGGATGGGGTTGGGGGTTTAAACCGGAGTGGAAGGGGGTTGAAATTCGGAGTGCCAGAACTGATACTGGAGAGTTGTCGCAGCTAGATGTTGTTTAGACCTTTGGCAAGTTCAAGCGTCAAATGTTTGAGCACAGTTCGACTAATGTTCGACTGGGCTGCGGATAGTTCGATGCTAGAAGCATAGTAGAAAAGTTTAGGAGGCACAGTAGGGGGGTTGAACTAGATTTTCGGGGGTGGGGACCAGAGTATTAGAGCAGATACTCAGCTGGAGGAGGATAAAGGTCATGCGACTACTGCAAGTATAGTGCATGGAGTAAAGCCAGATCTAACATATAGAGAGACTTTGAGCAAAGAGAAACAGAATTAATTGTATAAAGGCAGTAATGTAGAAGGGCAAAAGTGTGTGTACTTCAATGCAAGAAGCATCAGGAACAAAGGTGATGAACTGAGAGCTTGGATACGTACATGGAATTATGATGTAGTGGCCATTCCAGAGACTTGGCTGGTACCAGGGCAGGAATGGATTCTCAATATTCCTGGATTTCAGTGCTTTAAAAGGGATAGAGAGGGGGGAAAAGTGGATGAGGGGGTGGCATTACTGGTCAGGGATACTATTACAGCTAGAGAAAGGGTGGGTAATGTAGCAGGATTCTCTTTTGAGTCAGTATGGGTGGAAGTCAGGAACAGGAAGGGAGCAGTTACTCTACTGGGGGTATTCTACAGACCCCCTGGTAGCAGCAGAGATACCGAGGAGCAGATTTGGAGGCAGACTTTGGAAATGAGCACAAATAAGAGGGTTGTTATCATGGGTGACTTTAACTTACTTAATACTGATTGGCATCTGATTAGTTCCAATGATTTAGACGGAGCAGAGTTTGTTAAGTGTGTCCAGGATGTATTCCTGTCACAGTATGTTGACAGGCCGACTAGGGGGAAGGAATGCCATACTAGATCTAGTATTAGGTAACGATCCGGGTCTGGTCACAGATCTGTCAGTGGGTGAGCATCTGTGGGACAGTGATCACCGCTGCTTGGCCTTTAGCATTGTCATGGAAAAGTATAGAATCAAACAGGACAGGAAAATTTTTATTTGTGGAAGGGCAAATTATGAGGCTATAAGTCTAGAACTTGCGGGTGTGAATTGGGATGATGTTTCTGCAGGGAAATGTACTATGGACATGTGGTCGATGTTTAGAGCTCTCTTGCAGGATGTGAAGGATAAACCTGTCCCAGTGAGGGAGATAAAGAATGGTAGGGTGAAGAAACCACAGGTGACAATTGAGGTGGAGAATCTACTCAGATGGAAGAAGGCAGCATACGTGAGTTTTCGGAAGCAAGGATCAGATGACTCTATTGAGGAATATATGGTAGCTGGAAAGGAGCTTAAGAAAAGCTGAGGAGAGGAACAAGGGGCATGAGAAGGCCTTGGCGTGTAGTATAAAGATGATCCCCAAGGCATTCTTCAATTATGTGAAAAACCAAAGGTTGACGGGTGTGAAGATAGGACCGATTAGAGATAAAACTAGGAAGATGTGCTTGGAGGCTGTGGAAGTGAGCAATGTCATCAATGAATACTTATATAACCATATAACCATTTAACAATTGCAGCACGGAAACAGGCCATCTCGGCCCTTCCAGTCCGTGCCGAAAGCTTACTCTTCCCTAGTCCCACCGACCTGCATTCAGCCCATAACCTCCATTCCAATCCTGTCCATATACCTATCCAATTTTACTTTAAGTCACTATATAGAACCTGCCTCTAACTCTTCTACTGGAAGCTCATTACACACAGCTACCACTCTCTGAGTAAAGAAGTTGCCCCTCGTTTTACCCCTAAACTTTTGCCCCTTAATTCTCAACTCATGTCGTCTTCTTTGAATTTCCCCGATTCTCAGTGGAAAAAGCCTATCCACGTCAACTCTATCTATACCCCCCATAATTTTAAATACCTTTATCAATACACCCCTCAGCCTTCTACACTCCAAAGAATAAAGACCTAACTTACTCCAAATTCCAACTTACAACAATGCCTTGTACAAGTTTAACATTACATCCCAATTCCTATACTCAGTGCTGTGATTTATAAGGCCAGCATACCAAATGCTTCCACCTTCAGGGAACTATGCCCCATTATTCCTAGATCACTCTGTTCTACAGTATTGCTCAATGCCCTACCATTTACCATATATGTCCTATTTGGATTATTCCAACTAACATGTCACAACTCACACTTATCAGCATTAAACTCCATCTGCCATTTTTCAGCCCACATGTCTAACTGGCCTAAATCTCTCTGCAAGCTTTGAAAACCTACTTCATTATCCACAACGCCACATATCTTAGTAACAGTACTTACTAATCCTAATGTACTGAGCGGATACGAGCAGTAGGGAGGAGTTTGGGCCTCAGATAAAATGTTGAATCAGCCATGATGAACTGGCGGAGCAGACTCAATGGACCAAACAGACTCATTCTGCTGATATATCGTTGGGTATTATAGCTCTCCACCCCGGTGTTTATCAAGCATCCCGACATTCAATATAATCAAAAAAAATCTTTACTTCCATATAACCATACAACCATATAACAATCACAGCACGGAAACAGGCCATTCCGGCCCTCCTAGTCCGTGCCGAACTCTTAATCTCACCTAGTCCCACCTACCCGCACTCAGCCCATAACCCTCCATTCCTTTCCTGTCCATATACCTATCCAATTTTACCTTAAATGACACAACTGAACTGGCCTCTACTACTTCTACAGGAAGCTCATTCCACACAGCTATCACTCTCTGAGTAAAGAAATACCCCCTCGTGTTTCCCTTACACTTTTGCCCCCTAGCTCTCAAATCATGTCCTCTCGTTTGAATCTCCCCTACTCTCAATGGAAACAGCCTATTCACGTCAACTCTATCTATCCCTCTCAACATTTTAAATACTTCGATCAAATCCCCCCTCAACCTTCTACGCTCCAATGAATAGAGACCTAACTTGTTCAACCTTTCTCTGTAACTTAAGTGCTGAAACCCAGGTAACATCCTAGTAAATCGTCTCTGCACTCTCTCTAATTTATTGATATCTTTCCTATAATTCGGTGACCAGAACTGCACACAATATTCCAAATTTGGCCTTACCAATGCCTTGTACAATTTTAACATTACATCCCAACTTCTGTACTCAATGCTCTGATTTATAAAGGCCAGCGTTCCAAAAGCCTTCTTCACCACCCTATCCACATGAGACTCCACCTTCAGGGAACTATGCACTGTTATTCCCAGATCTCTCTGTTCCACTGCATTCCTCAATGCCCTACCACTTACCCTGTATGTTCTATTTGGATTATTCCTGCCAAAATGTAGAACCTCACACTTCTCAGCATTAAACTCCATCTGCCAACGTTCAGCCCATTCTTCTAACAGGCATAAATCTCCCTGCAAGCTTTGAAAACCCACCTCATTATCCACAACACCTCCTACCTTAGTATCATCGGCATACTTACTAATCCAATTTACCACCCCATCATCCAGATCATTTATGTATATTACAAACAACATTGGGCCCAAAACAGATCCCTGAGGCACCCCGCTAGTCACCGGCCTCCATCCCAATAAACAATTATCCACCACTACTCTCTGGCATCTCCCATCTAGCCACTGTTGAATCCATTTTATTACTCCAGCATTAATACCTAACGACTGAACCTTCTTAACTACCCTTCCATGTGGAACTTTGTCAAAGGCCTTGCTGAAGTCCATATAGACTACATCCACTGCCTTACCCTCGTCAACATTCCTCGTAACTTCTTCAAAAAATTCAGTAAGGTTTGTCAAACATGACCTTCCACGCACAAATCCATGCTGGCTACTCCTAATCAGATCCTGTCTATCCAGATAATTATAAATACTATCTCTAAGAATACTTTCCATTAATTTACCCACCACTGATGTCAAACTGAATGGTCTATAATTGCCAGGCTTACTTCTAGAACCCTTTTTAAACAATGGAACCACATGAGCAATACGCCAATCCTCCGGCACACTCCCCGTTTCTAATGACATCTGAAAGATCTCCGTCAGAGCTCCTGCTATCTCTACACAAACTTCCCTCAAGGTCCTGGGGAATATCCGGTCAGGACCCGGAGATTTATCCACTTTTAAATTTCTTAAAAGCGCCAGTACTTCCACCTCTTTAATTGTCATAGGTTCCATAACTTCCTTACTTGTTTCCCACACCTTACACAATTCAATATCCTTCTCCTTAGTGAATACCGAAGAGAAGAAATCGTTCAAACTCTCTCCCATCTCCCTCGGCTCCACACATAGCTGACCACCCTGATTCTCTAAGGGACCAATTTTATCCCTCACTATCCTCTTGCTTTTAATATAACTGTAGAAGCCTTTCGGATTTACTTCCACCTTATTTGCCAAACCAAACTCGTAACTTCTTTTAGCTTTTCTAATCTCTTTCTTAATTTTCCTTTTACATTCTTTATATTCCTCGAGCAATTCCTTTACTCCATGCTGCCTATATCTATTGTAGACATCCCTCTTTTTTCGAATCAAGTTTCTAATATCCCTTGAAAACCTTCCTCCGGCCACCGACATCGGATCCAAAGAATTACAACCTACCCGAAAAAAAATAAAAGAAACAGATATATAACGATGTATTCACCTGAAGTAACGTATTTTGAAAACCGAACAGGCTAACGCTGTACAGCCCTCGCATGAAACGTGTATTGCTGATTCTAGAACAGTTCTTTATCTTCATATAAGGTGTGGAAAATTTCCAACACGTTAACACAACCTTAGGGATACAAACACCAGCATGGCGAGAAAAACTTTATAACTGAGCTAATGAATTCTTGATCATGATACAAACCGCAGACAATAGTCTGGTTGGAAATGAAAAGCCGGAAACAAATGGCAACAATATTCTATTTCCTTGTAGGTATATTTCCAAGTAATGGCCTTCGCCCTTCATTTCAAACAATGAGCCGAGCAATATTTGGCTGGTTTAGGAGTTGTGGGTTAGGGATAAGGTTAGTTCCTGATGAAAGGTCTCGGCCCGAAATGTCGACTATTTACTGTTTTGTGCTGTTCTGTGTTTCTTCAGAGTTTTGTGTGTGTTGCTCCGGGTTTCCGAATCAGAAGATCTTCCTACGTGCAGGACGTTGCCGGTTGCTTTTCTGTGAAACTCAGAGCTCCTTGTCTCTGTGCAAACTGCGGCCCTGTATGTTGGCCAGGTTCCAACACCTACGCATTTCTCAGAACAGGGTACGGCCTTTCTGCTGAAATCAGGTTCAACCGGTTGGACAGTTGCCACCCACCTGTAGATGTGAGCAAAGATAGCATGATGTTATGTTTAAACGTTTCTGTTTTCAGCAGACTCCATGATAGATAGTTAGATAGATAGATGGATACTTTATTCATCCCCATGGGGAAATTCAACTTTTTTCCAATGTCCCATACACTTGTTGTAGCAAATCTAATTACATACAATACTTAACTCAGTAAAAAATATGATATGCATCTAAATCACTATCTCAAAAAGCATTAATAATAGCTTTTAAAAAGTTCTTAAGTCCTGGCGGTAGAATTGTAAAGCCTAATGGCATTGGGGATTATTGACCTCTTCATCCTGTCTGAGGAGCATTGCATCGATAGTAACCTGTCGCTGAAACTGCTTCTCTGTCTCTGGATGGTGCTATGTAGAGGATGTTCAGAGTTATCCATAATTGACCGTAGCCTACTCAGCGCCCTTCGCTCAGCTACCGATGTTAAACTCTCCAGTACTTTGCCCACGACAGAGCCCGCCTTCCTTACCAGCTTATTAAGACGTGAGGCGTCCCTCTTCTTAATGCTTCCTCCCCAACACGCCACCACAAAGAAGAGTGCGCTCTCCACAACTGACCTATAGAACATCTTCAGCATCTCACTACAGACATTGAATGACGCCAACCTTCTAAGGAAGTACAGTCGACTCTGTGCCTTCCTGCACAAGGCATCTATGTTGGCAGTCCAGTCTAGCTTCTCGTCTAACTGTACTCCCAGATACTTGTAGGTCTTAACCTGCTCCACACATTCTCCATTAATGATCACTGGCTCCATATGAGGCCTAGATCTCCTAAAGTCCACCACCATCTCCTTGGTCTTGGTGATATTGAGACGCAGGTAGTTTGAGTTGCACCATATCACAAAGTCCTGTATCAGTTTCCTATACTCCTCCTCCTGTCCATTCCTGACACACCCCACTATGGCCGTGTCATCAGCGAACTTCTGCACATGGCAGGACTCCGAGTTATATTGGAAGTCTGATGTGTACAGGGTGAACAGGACCGGAGAGAGTACGGTTCCCTGCGGCGCTCCTGTGCTGCTGACCACCTTGTCAGACCTGACACCGTGACACAATGGAATATAAAATATGATGCAAAGCAATTCTTACAGTAGCTTCCCAACTTTCTGCGAGTCTTACGCCATTTCTTCAAATAAATCTGTCGGAGACATTCTCTCTTCTAAACACCATGGTCATTCGGTGTCCTTCCTTCTTATAGAGAGAGTGCGACCGGTGACGGGACCCTGCCCCTGTGAATTTGAGACCTGTGCAGACAAGATGGTTTGCGATGAACTGGAGGGGGTCTAATACCCTTGTGGGAACGTTTGCCTGTGGTGTACGGGACGGGGCTGGGGGTTTAAACCGGAGTGGAAGGAGGTTGAAATTCGAAGTGCCAGAACTGATACCGGAGAGTTGTCGCAGTGAGATGTTGTTTAGACCTTTGGCAAGTTCAAGCGTCAAATGTTTGAGCACAGTTCGACTAATGTTCGACTGGGCTGTGGATAGTTCGATGCTAGAAGCATAGTAGAAAAGTTTAGGAGGCACAGTAGGGGGTTTGAACTAGATTTTCGGGGGTGGGGACCAGAGTATTAGAGCAGATACTCAGGTGGAGGAGGATAAAGGTCATGCGACTACTGCAAGTATAGTGCATGGAGTAAAGCCAGATCTAACATATAGAGAGGCTTTGAGCAAAGAGAAACAGAATTAATTGTATAAAGGCAGTAATGTAGAAGGGCAAAAGTGTGTGTACTTCAATGCAAGAAGCATCAGGAACAAAGGTGATGAACTGAGAGCTTGGATACGTACTTGGAATTATGATGTAGTGGCCATTCCAGAGACTTGGCTGGTACCAGGGCAGGAATGGATTCTCAATATTCCTGGATTTCAGTGCTTTAAAAGGGATAGAGAGGGGGGGAAAGGGGAGGAGGGGTGGCATTACTGGACAGGGATACTATTACAGCTAGAGAAAGGGTGGGTAATGTAGCAGGATTCTCTTTTGAGTCAGTATGGGTGGAAGTCAGGAACAGGAAGGGAGCAGTTACTCTACTGGGGGTATTCTACAGACCCCCTGGTAGCGGCAGAGATACCGAGGAGCAGATTTGGAGGCAGACTTTGGAAATGAGCACAAATAAGAGGGTTGTTATCATGGGTGACTTTAACTTACTTAATATTGATTGGCATCTGATTAGTTCCAATGATTTAGACGGAGCAGAGTTTG
Organism: Hemitrygon akajei; assembly: GCF_048418815.1. Taxonomy (NCBI): domain Eukaryota; kingdom Metazoa; phylum Chordata; class Chondrichthyes; order Myliobatiformes; family Dasyatidae; genus Hemitrygon; species Hemitrygon akajei. The sequence goes on from NW_027332060.1 coordinate 772,906, forward strand.
TTAAGTGTGTCCAGGATGGATTCCTGTCACAGTATGTTGACAGGCCGACTAGGGGGAAGGAATGCCATACTAGATCTAGTATTAGGTAACGATCCGGGTCGGGTCACAGATCTGTCAGTGGGTGAGCATCTGGGGGACAGTGATCACCGCTGCCTGGCCTTTAGCATTATCATGGAAAAGGATAGAATCAAACAGGACAGGAACATTTTTATTTGTGGAAGGGGAAATTATGAGGCTATAAGTCTAGAACTTGCGGGTGTGAATTGGGATGATGTTTCTGCGGGGAAATGTACTATGGACATGTGGTCGATGTTTAGAGATCTCTTGCAGGATGTTAAGGATAAACCTGTCCCAGTGAGGAAGATAAAGAATGGTAGGGTGAAGAAACCACAGGTGACAATTGAGGTGGAGAATCTACTCAGATGGAAGAAGGCAGCATACGTGAGGTTTCGGAAGCAAGGATCAGATGAGTCTATTGAGGAATATATGGTAGCTGGAAAGGAGCTTAAGAAAAGCTGAGGAGAGGAATAAGGGGCATGAGAAGGCCTTGGCGGGTAGTATAAAGATGATCCCCAAGGCATTCTTCAATTATGTGAAAAACCAAAGGTTGACGGGAGTGAAGATAGGACCGATTAGAAATAAAGCTAGGAAGATGTGCTTGGAGGCTGTGGAAGTGAGCAAAGTCATCAATGAATACTTATATAACCATATAACCATTTAACAATTGCAGCACGGAAACAGGCCATCTCGGCCCTTCCAGTCCGTGCCGAAAGCTTACTCATCCCTAGTCCCACCGACCCGCATTCAGCCCATAACCTCCATTCCAATCCTGTCCATATACCTATCCAATTTTACTTCAAGTGACAATATAGAACCTGCCTCTAACACTTCTACTGGAAGCTTGTTCCACACAGCTACCACTCTCTGAGTAAAGAAGTTACCCCTCGTTTTACCCCTAAACTTTTGCCCCTTAATTCTGAACTCATGTCGTCTTCTTTGAATCTCCCCGATTCTCAGTGGAAAATGCCTATCCACGTCAACTCTATCTATACCCCTATATAATTTTAAATACCTCTATTAATACCCCCCTCAACCTTCTACGCTCCAAAGAATAAAGACCAAACTTACTCCAAATTCGGCCTCATCAATGCCGTGTTCAATTTTAACATTATATTCCGAATCCTATACTCAATGCTGTGATTTATAAGGCCAGCATACCAAAAGTTTACTCAACACCCTATCCACAGGAGATTCCTCCTTCATGGAACTATGCCCCATTATTCCTATATCACTCTGTTCTACTGCATTCCTCAACGCCCTACCATTTACCGTGTACGTCCTATTTGGATTATTCCTACCAAAATGTAGCACCTCACACTTATCAACATTAAACTCAATCTGCCATCTTCCAGCCCACTCTTCTAACTGGCCTAAATCTCTCTGCAAGCTTTGAAAACCTACTTCATTATCCACAACGCCGCATATCTTAGTAACAGTACTTACTAATCCTAATGTACTGAGCGGATACGAGCAGTAGGGAGGAGTTTGGGCCTCAGATAAAATGTTGAATCAGCCATGATGAACTGGCGGAGCAGACTCAATGGACCAAACAGCCTCATTCTGCTGTTATATATTTGGGTCTTACCCGGTGTTTATCAAGCATCCAGATCTTCAATATAATCAAAAAAATCTTTACTTCCACCGGCCACCGAGAAGGGCTCCAAACAATTACAATCTACCCGGACAGAATAAAAGAAACAGATATATAACGATGTATTCACCTGAAGTAACGTATTTTGAAAACCGAACAGGCTAACGCTGTACAGCCCTCGCATGAAACGTGTATTGCTGATTCTAGAACAGTTCTTTATCTTTATATAAGCTGTGGAAAAATCCCAGCATGTAAACACAACCTCAGTGATACAAACAGCAGCATGGCGAGAAGAAGTTTATCACTCAGCTAATGAATTCTTGATCACTGATACAAACCGCAAGCAGTAGTCTGGTTGGAAATGAAAAGCCGGAAAAAATATTAACAATGTTCTATTTCCTTGTGGGTATATTTCCAAGTAGTGGCCTTCGCCCTTCATTTCAAACAATGAGCCGAGCAATATTTGGCTGGTTTAGGAGTTGTGGGTTAGGGGTAAGGTTAGTTCCTGACGGAAGGTCTCGGTCCGAAACGTCGACAGCGTTTCTCCCTATAGATGCTGCCTGGCCTGCTGTGTTCCACCAGCATTTTGTGTGTGTTGTATGAGGTTATATCTAACCCTTTCTGTTTTCAGCAGCGAGCAACAGACTTCATGACACAATGGAATATAAAATATGATGCAAGGCAATTCTGACAGTTGCTTCCCAACTTTCTGCGTGTTCACGCCATTTCTTTAAATAAATCAGTCTGAGACATTCTCCTTTCTAAACACCACAGTCATTCAGTGTCCTTTCTTCTGATAGAGAGAGCGAGAGCGACTGGTGACGGGATCCTGCCCCTGGGAATTTGAGACCTGTTCAGACAAGATGGTTTGCGATGAACTAGAAGGGGAACATTCCCTTACGGTGTAGGGGAGGGGTTTGTGGGTTTAAACCGGAGTGGAAGGGGGATGAAATTCGGAGTGCCAGAACTGATACTGGAGAGTTTTCGCAGCTAGATGTTGTTTAGACCTTTGGCAAATTCAGTATGGCATTCCCCCTAGTCGACCTGTCAACATACTGTGACAGGAATCCGTCCTGGACACACTTAACAAACTCTGCTCCGTCTAAATCATTGGAACTAATCAGATGCCAATCAATATTAAGTAAGTTAAAGTCACCCATGATAACAACCCTCTTATTTGTGCTCATTTCCAAAGTCTGTCTCCAAATCTGCTCCTTGGTGTCTCTGCCGCTACCAGGGGTTCTGTAGAATACCCCCAGTAGAGTAACTACTCCCTTCCTGTTCCTGATTTCCACCCATACTGAGTCAAAACAGGATCCTGCTACATTACCCACACTTTCTGTAGCTGTAATAGTGTCCCTGACCAGTAATGCCACCCCTCCTCCACTTTTCCCCCCTCTCTATCCCTTTTAAAGCACTGAAATCCTGGAATATTGAGAATCCATTCCTGCTCTGGTACCAGCCAAGTCTCTGGAATGGCCACTACATCATAATTCCATGTACGTATCCAAGCTCTCAGTTCATCACTTTTGTTCCTGATGCTTCTTTTATTGAAGTACACGCAGTTTAGCTCTTCTACTTTACTACACCCTTTATTCTGCTTTCTTTCCTCAAATCCTCTTTATGGAAGAGGCTTTAGATTGCAAGAAATCATCTCCTTCACAGTGGACAATTAAATAAAGAAAGCAAATGGGCCACAAGAGAGAACAGGCTGAAACTGGACAACACAACAACAGCTGCAAAACTGCACCCACACGACAAGCTGCTGATGTGCATGATCCCAAGAATACAAATGCCATAAAACCATTTTTTTAGAAGATGCGGGATATTCAAATATGGCACGTTGCAGTGACACTGAATTTTCATTCACGAAATCGACAAAAACAAGAGAAATAATTTCCCACTGTCCATATATTACCACCTCAACCCTATCAGAATACCAAACCTAATCACACTCAGCAATTCTGAACTGAATTACCCAGCACTGCCAACAATCCTGGGAAACGTATTCGGCAACACTGAACATGCGCGCCAGACACACTCTGACCCTGGGCAAGACACCATGATCTTCAAGACCCCCACCCTCTGCTCTGACTTTGTCCCCCAGCATCGCCCCCCAATTCTGGGCAACGTACTCGGTTATTCTAAACATTCACCCACTGACCCTCAGTGACTATGCATTATCTTCAAGACCTTCACCACTCCCACTCTACAAATATTCCAACAGATATGAAATTCCAAAACAAAATCATACCAGATCCCAACCCCGCCATCATCTTGTACGCACAAACCTATGACAGCGCCTGCCACACACCACTCTCTTAATAATGTAGGACATGCACAGTGGCATGCAAAAGTTTGGGCACATCTGGTCAAGATTTCAGTTACTAAGCGAGTAAAAGATGATCTGATTTGTAAAAGCCATAAAGTTAAAGATGACACATTTCTTTAATATTTTTAGCAAGATTACTTTTTTATTTCCATCTTTTACAGTTTCAAGATAAGAAAAAAAAAGGAAATGGTCTCGAAGCAAAAGTTTGGGCACCCTGCATGGTCAGTACTTAGTAACACCCCCTTTGGCAAGTATCACAGCTTATAAACGCTTTCTGTAGCCAGCTAAGAGTCTTTCAATTCTTGTTTGGGGGATTTTTGCCCATTCTTCCTTGCAAAAGGCTTCTTGGGCTGTCTTGCATACACTGCTCTTTTGAGGTCTATCCACAGATTTTTGATGATGTTTAGGTTGGGGGACTGTGAGGGCCGTGGCAAAACCCTCAGCTTGCACCTCTTGAGGTAATCCATTGTGGATTTTGAGGTGTGTTTAGGATCATTATCCTGTTGTAGGAGCCATCCTCTTTTCATCTTCAGTTTTATTACAGACAGTGTGATGTTTGCTTTAAGAATTTGCTGGTATTTAATTTAATTCATTCTTCCCTCTACCAGTGAAATGTTCCCCGTGTCACTGGCTGCAACACAAGCCCAAAGCATGATCGATCCACTCCCGTGCTTAACAGTTGGAGAGGTATTCTTTTCATGAAATTCTGCTCCCTTTTTTCTCCAAACATATCTTTGCTCATTGCAGCCAAGAAGTTCTATTTTAACTTCATCAGTCCACAGGACTTGTTTCCAAAATGCATAAGGCTTGTTTAGATGTTCCTTTGCAAACTTCTGATGCTGAATTTTGTGGTGAGGACACAGGAAAGGCTTTCTTCTGATGACTCTTCCATGAAGGTCATATTTGTGCTGGTGTCGCTGCGCAGTAGAACAGTGCACCACCACTCCAGAGTCTACTAAATCTTCCTGAAGGTCTTTTGCAGTCAAACGGGGGTTTTGATTTGCCTTTCTAGAAATCCTACGAACAGTTCTCTTGGAAAGTTTTCTTGGACTTCCAGACCTCAACTTGTCCTCCACATTCCTGTTAACTGCCATTTCTTAATTACATTACGAACTGAGGAAACGGCTACTTGAAAACGTTATCTATCTTCGTCCAGCCTTCTCCTGCTTTGTGGGCATCATTCATTTTAATTTTCAGAGCGCTAGGCAGCTGCTTAGAGGAGCCCATGGCTGCTGATCTTTGGGACAAGGTTTGAGGAGTCAGGGTATTTATAAAGCTTTGAAATTTGCATCACCCGGCCTTTCCTAATGATGACTGTGAACAAGCCATAGCCCTAACAAGCTACTTAAGGTCTGAGACCTTGGTAAAAGTTATATGAGAGTTCAAATCTCTTGGGGTACCCAAACATTTACATGGTGCTCCTTTCCTTTTTTTTCCACTCTAAAATTGTACAAGACAAAAATAATACACTAATCTTGCTTAAAATGTTGAAAAGAATGTTTCGTCTTTAACTTTATGACTTTTGGAGATCAGTTCATCTTCTACTCGCTTAACTATTCACAGTAACAGAAATTTTGACCGTGGTACCAAAACATTTGCATGCCACTGTACCTTTACAGCACATTGCAGGCAGGCCCTTTGGCCCAGAATTTTGTGAAGTCCTTGTAACCTTCTTCGGAGAATGCCTAGAATTTCCCTAGCACACAGCTCTCTATTTCTCTAAGCTCCATGTACCTATCTAATAGTCTTTTGATAGACGGTAATATATGCCCTCTACCACCGTCACTGGCAATGCATTCCACGCACCCACCACACTCTGCGTAAAAACCTACCTCTGCCATCCCTTCTGTACCCACTTCCGAACACCTCAAAACTCTACACCCTCGTGGTCATCATTTCAGACCTGGGAAAAAGCCTCTGGCTATCGATACGATCAATGTCCCTCATCATCTTACACACCTCTGTCAGGTCAACTTTCATGCTCCATTGCTGCAAGGAGAAAAGGCCATGTACACTCAAACTATTCTCATCAGGTACGCCCTCCTATAAAAGCAACATCCTTGTAATCTCCTCTACACTTCCTCTATAATGTCCAATCCTTCCCCAAGCGAGGTCACCAGAACTGACCACAGAACTCCAAGTGGCGTCTGACCAAGGTCTGGTATAGATGTAACATCAACTCTCGGCTCTTGAACTCCATCCCACGGTTGATGAATGCTAACACACCACACACCTTCTTAACAACACTCTCAACCTGTGCAGCAGCTTTGAGTGTCCTATCGACACAGACCCCAAGATCTGTCGGATCATCCACACTGCTAAGAGACTTAACATTAATACTATAATCTGCCATCATATTTGACCTGTCAAATGAGAGACTTCACACTTATCTGGGATGAAGTCAATCTGACGCAGCTCAGCCCTGTTCCGCATCCTGTCGATGTCCCGCTGTAACCTCTAACGGCCCTCCAGGCTATCTACAACCCCCTCAACTTCTCAGTCATCTGCAAACTTACTAAACCACCCTTTTACTTCTTCATCCAGGTCAGTTATTAAAAAAATCACAAAGAGGAGGAGTCCCGCAACAGATTCCGGCCGAATACCACTTGTCACCGACCTCCATGCAGAAAACAAACCATATATAACCACCCTTTCCCTTCCGTGTGCACGCCGATTCTGAATCCACAAAGCAAGGTCTGTTTGGATCCCATGCCTCCTTATTTTTGGAATGAGGCTGCCATGGGAACCTTATCAAATGCCTGACTGAAATCCATACCTTCATCAGTGTGCTTTGTTACTTCCTCAAATAATTCGGTCAGTTTCGTAAGGCACGACCTGCTCTTGATAAAGCTATGCTGACTATCCCTAATCAGATTATGTCTCATAAATAACTGACCTGGATGAAGAAGTAAAAGGGTGGTTTAGTAAGTTTGCAGATGACTGAGAAGTTGAGGGGGTTGTAGATAGCCTGGAGGGCCGTCAGAGGTTGCAGCGGGACATCGACAGGATGCGGAACCGGGCTGAACAGCGTCAGATTGACTTCATCCCATATAAGTGTGAAGTCTCTCATTTGACTGGTCAAATATGATGGCAGATTATAGTATTAATGGTAAGTCTCTTGGCAGTGTGGATAATCAGAGAGATTTTGGGGTCTGTGTCGATAGGACACTCAAAGCTGCTGTGCAGGTTGACGGCTTTGTCAAGAAAGTGTATGGTATGTTGGCCTTCATCAACCGTGGGATGGAGTTCAAGAGCCGTGAGGTGATGTTACATCTATACAAGACCTTGGTCAGACGCCACTCGGAGTACTGTGGTCAGTTCTGGTCACCTCGCTTGATGAAGAATTTGGATATTACAGAGAGAATGCAGAGGAGATTACAAGGCTGTTGCTTGTATTGGAGGGCATAACTTATGAGAATGGGTTGAGTCTACTTGGCCATTTCTTCTTGGAGGGATGGAGGGTGACAGTTGAGCTGACATAGGTGTGTAAGATGATGAGAGGCATTGATCGTGTCGATAGCCAGAGGCTTTTTCCCAGGTCTGAAATGAAGACCACGAGGGGTAGAGCTTTGAGGTGTTTGGAAATTGGTCCAGAAATTGGTGAGAGGTAGAGATTTCACACAGAGTGTGGTGGGTGCGTGGAATGCACTGCGAGCGACGGTGGTAGAGGGGATACATTAGCGCCTATCAAGAGACTATTAGATAGGTACATGGAGATTTGAAAAATAGAGGGCTGTGTGCTAGGGAAATTCTAGGCATTCTATAAAGTAGGTTACAAGGACTTCACAAAATTCTGTGCCGAAGAGATTTACTCGAATATTGCCTGGGTTTCAGCACCTAAGTTGCAGAGAAAGGCTGAACGAGTAAGGTCTTTATGCTTTGGAGCGTAGAAGGTTGAGGGGGGACTTGATAGAGGTATTTAAAATAATGAAGGGGTAGATCAAGTTGACGTGGATAGGCTTTTTCTATTGAGAGTAGGGGAGATTCAAACAAGAGGACATGAGTTGAGAGTTATTATCTCTATTTTGTTGACATCTTTCCTATAATTCGGTGACCAGAACAGTACACAATACTTCTACACAAAATTTGGCCTCACCAATGCCTTGTACAATTTTAACATTACATCCCAACTCCTAAGCTCAATGCTCTGATTTATAAAGGCCAGCATACCAAAAACTTTCTTCACCACCCTATCCACATGAGATTCCACCTTCAGAGAACTATGCACCATTATTCCTAGATCACTCTGTTCTACTGCATTCTTCAATGCCCTACCATTTACCATGTATTTCCAATTTGGATTATTCCTACCAGAATGTAGCACCTCACACTTATCAACATTAAACCCCATCTGCCAACTTTCAGCCCACTCTTCTAACTGGCCGAAATCTCTCTGCAAGCTTTGAAAACCTACTTCATTATCTACAACGCCACATATTTTATAATCTGCATACTTACTAATCCAATTTACCACCCCATTATCCAGATGATTAATGTTTATGACAAATATCATTGGACCCAGTACAGATCCCTGAGGCACACCACTAGTCACCGGCCTCCAACCTGACAGACAGTTATCCACCACTACTCTCTGGTATCTCCCATCGAGCCACTGTTGAATCCATTTTACTACTACAATATTAATACCTAACGATTGAACCTTCCTAACTAACCTTCCGTGTGGAACCTTGTCAAAGACCTGACTGAAGTCCATATAGACAACATCCATTGCTTCACCCTCGTCAACTTTCCTGGTAACGTCTTCAAAAAATTCAATATGATTTGTCAAACATGAACTTTCATGCTTAAATCCATAACTGACTCTTCCTAATCACACCCTATCTATCCAGATAATTATATATACCATCTCTAAGAATACTTTCCACTAATTTACCCGCCACTGACGTCAAACTTACAGGCCGATGATTGCTAGGTTTACTCTTAGAACCCTTTATAAACAATGGAACAACATGAGCAATACCCCAATCTTCCGGCGCCATCCCCGTTTCTCATGACATTTGAAATATTTCTGTCAGAGCCCCTGCTATTTCTACACTAAGTTCCCTCAAGGTCCTCGGAAAAATCCTGTCAGGATCCAGAGACTTATCCACTTTTATATTCTTTAAAAGCGCCAGTATTTCCGCTTCTTTAATCATCATAGTTTCCATAACTACTGAACTTGTTTCCCTTACTTTGCAGAATTCTATATCCTTCTCCTTAGTGAATACCGAAGAAAAGAAATTGTTCAAAATCTCCTCATTCTCTTTTGGCTCCACACATAGCTGTCCACTCTGATTCTCTACGGGACTAATTTTATCCCTCACTATCCTATTGCTATTAATATAACTGTAGAAACCCTTTGGATTTATTTAAAACTTACTTGCCAAAGCAACCTCGTATCTTCTTTTAGCTTTTCTAATTTATTTCTTAAGATTCTTTTTACATTCCTTATATTCCTCGAGCACCTCATTTACTCCATGCTGCCTATATTTATTGTAGATGTCTCTCTTTTTCCGAACTAAGTTTACAATATCCCTTGAAAACCATGGCTCTCTCAAACTTTAAACCTTTCCTTTCAACCTAACAGGAACATAAAGATTCTCTACCCTCAAAATTTCACCTTTAAATGACCTCCATTTCTCTATTACATCCTTCCCATAAAACAAATTGTCCCAATCCACTCTTTCTAAATCCTTTCGCATCTCCTCAAAGTTAGCCTTTTTCCAATCAAAGATCTCAATCCTAGTCCAGACTTATCCCTCTCCATAATTATATTGACATTCCACGAACAATCAAAGAACAGAAAATAGAATACCGGTTAAAATGGAGTTTCTGTTGCTGGCCGCGTGTTCCTCGCCGTCAAGTTTCGAATATCCACCTGTCCGTCAAAAACCTCACATCCGTGATAGTTGTTCTCCTGCAGAGTGACCAGTTCAAAAATTGCATTCCAGTGTCATTGGCCGTAGGTCGTGGAGGACAGTCCCACACAGCACTACCGCTGTGAACCTTGGAATGCAACATCTGAAATGGTAAGAAATGAATATAACATCAGACGCTTCAACTGTGCAGGTGGAGGTAACTCTGAAAGGGAACGACTATAACTAGGTGAGGAGTCCAATGGACACACGGAGATTCGAAACTGGACGACTAGGAACATGTGGCCGGCAGCAGAAACTCCTCTATCACTAGTTTAATATCTTCTGTTCATTGGTTGTTCATGGAAGGTCAGGAAAACTTAGTCTGTGCACACAAAGATATTCGTTTGTGTCAGTTCACGAGTTTTTCCGCTGAGACAATAAAGGTACTAATGCGAGGATGTAACTATGAAAATGGACAAGGGAGAGTCAGTGGATGTAGTGTACCTGGACTTTCAGAAAGCTTTTGATGAAGTCCCACATAGGAGATTAGTGGGCAAAATTAGGGCACATGGGATTGGGGGCAGAGTACTGACATGGATTGAAAATTGGGTGGCTGACAGGAAGCAAAGAGCAGCGATTAACGGATCCCTTTCGGAATGGCAGGCTGTGGCCAGTGGGGTACCGCAAGGTTCGGTGCTGGGACCGCAGCTGTTTACAATATACATTAATGATTTAGGTAAAGGGATTAAAAGTAACTTTAGCAAATTTGCCGATGACACAAAGCTGGGTGGCAGTGTGAAATGTCAGGAGGATGTTATGAGAATGCAGGTTGGGTGAGTGGGCAAATGTATGGCAGATACAGTTTAATGTGGATAAGTGTGAGGTTATCCTCTTTGGTGGCAAGTACAGGAAGGCAGATTACTATCTAATTGGAGTCAAGTTAGGAAAAGGGGAAGTACAACGAGATCTAGGTGTTCTTGTACATCAGTCACTGAAAGCAAGCATGCAGGTACAGCAGGCAGTGAAGAAAGCTAATGGCATGCTGGCCTTCATAACAAGGGGAGTTGAGTACAGTTGAATGGCGGTACTGGCTCGAAGGGCCGAATGGCCTACTCCTGCACCTACTGTCTATTGTCTGTTGTGGAACCCCAGCACCTCGTTAAAACTCTGGTGGCTGTGCTCTGAGCAGTCCGCATCATCGTAAGGCTCAGTCCCACTTCCAGCTGTCTGCCCATATTCCTTCATCTCGCACAGCCCTGACATCCCAGCTACTCGAATCGGACACCACCCACGCTTCACCAACCCTCCGAAACAACAACCTTGATTCTCAGGTATGGCCCCTCCCAAAGAGGGCCGCTCCTCCAAAGCGTGATTGGCTGCTGGCTGCCATTGGTTGTTTGACCGAACACTGGGGAGATTTAAACCCGAGAAACAGCTCTCTCTCGCTGCAGCTGTTCCTCTGTAAACTCGTGGACGGAACTCGGCGCTCTGAGAAGATGAGTAAAATCATCCTGTACGAAAATCCCGACTTTACAGGGGAGGACAAGGAATTTGTGGACGATGTGAAAGATCTTTCTGTTCTGAACTTCAATAATACTGCCCGCTCGGTCAGAGTGATTGGCCGGCACTGGGTGGTGTACACCGACAGCGATCACAAGGGGCAATTCAAGGTGTTTGGCCCAGGAGACCACGGAAACCTGGGCACTCTGGATCAGAACATTAGCTCTTTGCGCCTGGTGAAGGAGGATATGCTCAACCCGGACATCGTTCTGTACGAACACGTCGACTACAAGGGCAAGAGCCGCAGCATTAAGGAAACGACGGATAATCTGTCGAGATCCGGCTTCGACAACCTCGTCTCTTCCCATAAGGTGAAGCAAGGTGTGTGGATTCTCTACCAGGACCTCAACCAGAGCGGGCCGCGACTCATCACCTTCCAGGATGACGAATGGGACAACTATTGCCAGTTCAAATGGAATGACAAGCTGTCTTCAGTCCGGGCCGTGAAGAACAGCGACTTCGAGATTTGAGGAGTCCCGTACTGGCGTCCCGCTTTCAGCCGGAGCTCCAAACCCCAGAGCCTGGTTGGATGGATCTGGGCCATCGCTTTGTTATTGCTCAAGTAAAATGTTTAATAAATGCTAATAACCTTCTGTGGGTCTCATTGTCCAATTCTTTCTTCATTTAAACTGTCGACATGTCATTGGGGAGCGCGGTGCGTGTGTAAGCGAGGGTGGCGTCTTGGAGCGCAGTAAACGTTGGCAGTCAGAGGCGCTGATGATCAGCGGCCATCTCTCGAACCCGCTGCTTGTTTTCAGATTTCCTGTATCCGAGCATTTCTGCTTTTCAAAGGCACTGGTCAAGGGTGGGTGAGGTCGGTGAGTTTCTAGAATGTGGGGGAAGTGGGGAAAGCTGAATTAGGGTGGGGGCTTAATTGCGATGTTTCTTTAAATGAATATTAATATTTATATAAATTACGTGTACTGAGAAATACATCGGGACAAAAGATCCAACCGACCCGCGCCATCAAATTACAGCCCTATGACCGGTTAACCTATTAACCCCATAGGTCTTTGCCATTAAGGGAGAAACGGAACATTAGGTAGAAATCCAGATGGTCACTGGGGAAACTTACAGACATCGGTGGGAATTGAACCTGGGGCGCTGGCCATGAAATAACGTAACACTCTCAAGCTATCACTGATTTAGATGCCTTGAGATTTGTTCCGGATAAAAGCGAGATAGGTTGTCTTTGGACATGTGGGCCCTATGGACCACTTTAAATTGTAGGAGGGAGTGGCGAACGCCAATTCAAAAGCTTCATTCCTAAAGTCTCCTCAGAAACTGAAATCTGTAAATCTTGTTCACAGGCATTTTAAATTTTGTCTAAAGGAGCCTCTCTCATTCCCAACAACATGCCATAAATATTGGATATTGAACCATCATGAAAAGGTTTAAAATTAGAAATTACATCCAATAAGTTCTTATCAGGAATCATTCGGAAATGTAGGTAACTGAGATCGCAGAAAGTCCATAATTTGTAGATATCGAAAAAAGTGCACAAGCTATTTCGTTTTTATCCGGATATATTTCTCTATTGTGATAGATGTAACAATGGAGAGGCTTCACCAATTCCTATGTTTTTGACAAAACCGGGTCTTGAAAAATATTGGAAGGAAGTATTTCAAACTTCTTCTGTACTTTTTAAAGTAAATTGTAAACCTAACCCTTTGACTGCCTTGTTTGGTGTAGTTGAAGAAAAAGACATAACTTTGGAGACATCCGATTTGCAATTATTGGCTTTTATTTCTCTTATAGCTTGGAGAATGGTATTGCTTAAATGGAAGGATGTTGCTCTGCCTACTCACGCTCAATGGCTAAGCGATGTTATGTCATGCTTAAATTTAGAGAAGATCCGTTGTTTAATTTCTGATTCTAACCAAGACTTTCAAATATTGTGGAGACCATTTTTGAACTATTTCCAAAATCTTTGATTGGTGTTAAAGTACAGATGTTTCATATTTATCTCTTAAGTTATAAGTAATTTTTTCTAATGGAATACAGCCATAGATTTCTTTTTTCCAACAATCTATACTTAAATATGTATCTGATTTCCAAGTAATTGCAATAGCCTTTTTGGCTACAGCCAGCGCAATTTTTATAAATTCTTTCTGATATTTATTAAGTTTGAGTTTCGGTTTTGTCCCTTCAATAAAGAGAAAATTAATGGTTACTTGGGGAAAGAAATAAATATATATACTAAAGTTATTAAGAACTCCATGGAGCATGTGGAGACCTTCCAACAACCAGGCATTCTTTCTTTCTTTCTTTTCTTTCTTTCTTAATTTTTTTTTATATAGGGAAGTTAGGGGGGAGGGATTAAGGGGAGGGGGGAAGGGTCACATACTTTTTTTTCTACACTTGTAATCATTTAAAAATGCAATTAAATAAAAATTTAAAAAAAAAAAAAAAAGTACAGATGTTGGCTAATAACATAAACCACTACGTGATAACGAATTTTTTCCGTTTTTCTTTCTTTACCAAACAGCTTCGATTTTGGTCGGGGGGTTAGATTTTCTCTGTAATAAAACAATAAAACTATCACTTTTCAATATTACAATTTAATTTCATTTGCGTGTTTGATTATGAATATGGGGTACTGCAATTGTAATTGTGACTTAAATATAACGTATTCGGTACTATGTTATATTTTTTTGATTCATAATATTTATCTTCATGTACTCTGTATTCTTCTGTGCGGAAATTAATAAAAATATTGAAACAGAGATTTGTTCCGGCAGTGGAATTTGAGGTTTCGGGTCAAAAGGCCAAGGTCATTTTCTTTCTTTGTCCGTCGGTGCCCAGCTACTGCAGCGAGAATGGTCCCGGAGTCATTGATGTGTCCTTCATATCCTGGAGAACTCCAGTCCCCTGACAACTACATCTGTGTGAGATGCATCAGACTGCATCTGCATACAAACCATATCATGGAACTGAAGTTACAGATAGATCAGCTACGGCTCACACGGGAGAATGGGGAAGATATCAATAATATGTGCAGGGAGGTAGACACCCCTAAACTTTCAGGAAGCGGGTAGCTGAGTGACTGTCAAGAATGAACGCGATTACCCCAGTTCCTTCGATAACAATGGCTTAGAAAGGGACAATAATTTAACATAGAGGCAAAATGGAAAAGATGGTAAACACAGGACTGAAGGTGTTATTTCCGAATGCACGCAGTATACTGAATAAGACAGAGGATCTGGACGTGCATTTAGAGTTTTGCAAGTATGACATTTAGGGCAACAGTGAGTTGGGGCTGGAGGAATATCGTAGTTGGGAACTTAACTGAAAAGCACAGACAGGTAGATAGAGCTTTTGGGGCGGCTCTATTGTTAAAAACATAACTGAAGTCATTCAAAAGACGGTAGGGCATTGAGGAATGCAGTAGAACAGAGTGATCTAGGAATAATGGTGCATAGTTCCCTGAAGGTGGAATCTCATGTGGATAGGGTATTTGTTACGTACCCCGTAACTGGGTGTCTTACCAGCAGAAATAGAAGAATCCGTTGGAGTCTGTGGTACCAAACTAAAGATGTTTATTAATAAACTACACAATACAGTATCAAAAATGCAAATATACATATAAAACAAGGTAGCTGTAATAAACCTAAAAGTGTAGGAATAATAATAATCAATAATAAACCAGCTCTATTGATGTCTAGGGGTAAATGAATTGTCATAGAAAAGTATAAAGTTCAGTTCAGTTCATGAGTGCTGATGTAGTTATGGTTGTTGTATTGAAATCGTTGGAGAGAGATAGAGAGAGAGAGAGCGAGATGTAACAGCTACAGCAGCCAAACCTTCCTTTGCTTTCTTAATCCGTCGTATCGTTGTGGTCATTCAGTTATGACCCCTCTGGTCTTCAGCCAGACCGTTCTTCTGTGGTGGACTCGTCACTCTGGCATGAGTGGACACACACACAAGTCCCCACCGGCCCTGCTGTAACACTGTGAGCTTTACTGACCGATCTCCTGGTTCGGTCTTCGAAGCCCCCACCTTTCTGTGGGTTCACAACACTCAATCAGTGTCCACTGGTGTGTCTGAAGGGTGTCTCTCCAGACCTGTCTTTTATCCCCACTCACGGGGTCTCAGCTATCCATCAACTCTGAATGACCGCGTCCATCAAATCAGGCCACTCCTGCTATTCCTCTCCTGAGGAATGTTAACGAGCAAAATAGTAGAAGGTAAATAATCCTTGTAGAAGTCATAATACAATTAATCAACAGTCTCTCTCCCCCTCTTATCTGTAGAAAATATTCTTGCCTGGGCTTTATCTCTGTCTCTCAATAGTAGCATAACAACAGCAATAGTTCGTAGTTCTCATGGTGGGGGGGGGGTTGGGAAAGGTTAACTCTGCACCCCATTGTCCATCAGGTCTGTTCATCACTCATAACATGGTGAAGAAAGCTTTTGGTATGCTGGCCTTTATAAATCAGAGCATTGAGTATAGGAGTTGGGATGTAATGTTAAAATTGTACAAGGCATTGGTAAAGCCGAATTTGGAGTATCGTGTACAGTTCTGGTCACCGAATTATAGGAAAGATGTTAACGAAACAGAGAGAGTACTGTTACGTACCCCGTAACTGGGTGTCTTACCAGCAAAGATAGAAGAATCCGTTGAGTCTGGTACTATTTTCAAACAGTGTTTATTAGTAAAATATACAAATCAATATCAACAATGCAAATATACAGATAATACACGTTAGCAATACGAAACCTAAAAGTGTGGGTATAATAATAATCAATAATAAACAAGCTCTATCGTTGTCTAGGGGATAATGAATTATCATGGGAAAGTATAAAGTTCAGTTCAGATCATACGGGCTGAGGTAGTTGTTGGTGGTTTTGTTGTAATTGTTGGAGAGAGAGAGAGAGAGAGAGAGAGCAAACAGTGACAGTCAGTCAAACCTTCCTTTACGATTTTGATCCGTCGATGTGTGGTTGTGGCCATTCAGATATGACCCCTCCGTCCTTTAGCTAGACCGTTCTTCTATGGTGGACTCGTCACCCAGGCAAGGGTGGACACACACACAAGCCCCCACCGGCCTCGCTATAAACACTGTGAGTTAAAATTGACCGATCCTTCGTTCGGTCCTCGATGCCCCACACCTTCTCGTGAGTTCCAACACTCAAGCAGTGCTCACTAGTGTGTCTCCTGGTGTGTCTGAGGGGTGTCTCCCAGACCTCACTTTTATCCCTACTCACGGGGTCTCAGGTGTCAATCAGTTTTGAATGGCTTAGTCCATCAAACCAGCCCACTCCGGCTGTCCACTGAGGAATTTTAATGAACAGAATGGTACCAAGTAAACAGCCCTCTCCGGAGCCGTAAGTCTTTCTGGAGTCATAACAGGGTGGATAAACAAGCCTCTCTCCCCTCTCTTATCGGTAGCAGATGTCCTGGCATGTTCTCTCTTACTCTCTCATGAGCACCTGGAAACAGTAACAGTTTGTGATTCTCCCGGGGGAAGGGGGAACGGGAACGTGGGCAACTCTGTACCCTTCTGCCCATCAGAGTTGTTCATCCCTTGTAACAGTACAGAGAAGATTTACTAGAACGTTACCTGGGTTTCAGCACCTAAGTTACAGGGAAAGGTTGAACAAGTTAGGTCTTTATTCTTTGGAGCGTAGAAGGTTGAGAGGGGACTTGATAGAGGTATTTTAAATTGTGAGGGGGATAGATAGAGTTGACGTGGATAGGCTTTTTCCATTGAGAGTAGGGGAGATTCAAACAAGAGGACATGAGTTGAGAGTTAGGGGGCAAAAGTTTAGGGTTAACACGAGGGGGAGTTTCTTTACTCAGAGTGTAGTAGCTGTGTGGAACGAGCTTCCAGTAGAAGTGGTAGAGGCAGGTTCGGTATTGTCATTTGAAAATTGGATAGGTATATGGACAGGAAAGGAATGGAGGGTTATGGGCTGAGTGCCGGCCAGTGGGACGAGGTGAGAGTAAGCGTTCAGCACGGACTAGAAGGGCCGAGATGGCCTGTTTCCCTGCTGTAATTGTTATATGGTTATATGTGATATGGGATGGGAACATGGAGAATCCTTATGGGACGAGTTAAGAAACTGGAATGGTAAAAAGATGCTGATGAGCAGCAAACAGAATGTGGAAGGCAAGTGACAACTGAAGATAGAGTTTTACAGAGCTGCATCATTACCCCGTGACTCTTAAACTCTGTCCCTCGACTTAAGAAAGCTAACACCCTATAAGCTTTCGTAACTACCCTATCTACCTGCGAGGCAACTTTCAGGGATCTGTGGACATGTACCCCCAGATCCCTCTGCTCCTCCACACTACCATGTATCCTGCCATTTACTTTGTACTCTGCCTTGGAGTTTGTCCTTCCAAAGTGTACCACCTCACACTTCTCCGGGATGAACTCCATCTGCCACTTCTCAGCCCACTTTTGCATCCTATCAATGTCTCTCTGCAATCTTCGACAATCATCTACACTAGCTACAACACTACAAACCTTTGTGTCATCTGCAAACTTGCCAACACACCCTTCTACCCCCACATCCAGGTTGTTAATAAAAATCACGAAAAGCAGAGGTCCCAAAACAGATCCTTGTGGGTCACCACTAGTCGCAACCCTCCAATCTGAATGTACTCCCTCAACCACAACCCTCTGCCTTCTGCAGGCAAGCCAATTCTGAATCCACCTGGCCAAACTTCCCTGAATCCCATGCCTTCTGACTTTCTGAATAAGCCTACCGTGTGGAACCTTGTCAAATGCCTTACTAAAATCCATGTAGATCACATCCACTGCACTACCCTCATCTATATGCCTGGTCACCTCCTCAAAGAACCCTATCAGGCTTGTTAGGCACGATTTGCCCTTCACAAAGCCATGTTGACTGTCCCTGATCAGACCATGATTCTCTAGGTGAGAGTAAGCGTTCGGCACGGACTAGAAGGGCCGAGATGGCCTGTTTCCGTGCTGCAATTGTTATATGGTTAAATGCCCATAGATCCTGTCTCTAAGAATCTTTTCCAACAGCTTTCCCACCACAGACGTAAGGCTCACTGGTCTATAATTACCCGGACTATCCCTACTACCTTTTTTGAACAAGGGGACAACATTCACTTCCCTCCAATACTCCGGTACCATTCCCGTGGACAACGAGGACATAAAGATCCTAGCCAGAGGTTCAGCAATCTCTTCCCTTGCCTCGTGGAGCAGCCTGGGGAATATTCCATCAGGCCCCGGGGACTTATCCGTCCTAATGTATTTTAACATCTCCAACACCTCCTCTCCCTTAATATCAACATGCTCCAGAACATCAACCTCACTCATATTGTCCTCACCGTCATCAAATTCCCTCTCAGTGGCGAATACCAGAGAGGAGTATTCATTGAGGATCTCGCTCACTTCCACAGCATCCAGGCACATCTTCCCACTTTTATCTCTAATCGGTCCAACCTTCACTCCTGTCATCCTTTTGTTCTTCACAAAACTGAAGAATGCCTTGGGGTTTTCCTTTACCCTACTCGCCAAGGCCTTCTCATGCCCCCTTCTTGCTCTTCTCAGCCCCTTTTTAAGCTCATTTCTTGCTACCCTATATTCCTCAATAGACCCATCTGATCCTTGCTTCCTAAACCTCATGTATGCTGCCTTCTTCCACCTGACTAGATTTTCCACCTCACTTGTCACCCATGGTTCCTTCATCCTACCATTCTTTATCTTCCTCACCGGGACAAATTTATCCCTAACATCCTGCAAAAGATCTCTAAACATCGACCACATGTCCATAGTACATTTCCCCGCAGAAACATCATCCCAATTCACACCCGCAAGTTCTAGACTTATAGCCTCACAATTTGCCCTTCCCCAATTAAAAATGTTCCTGTCCTCTCTGATTCTATCCTTTTCCATGATAATGCTAAAGGCCAGGGAGCAGTGGTCACTGTCCCCCAGATGCACACCCACTGACAGATCTGTGACCTGACCCGGTTCGTTACCTAATACTAGATCTAGTATGGCACTCCCCCTAGTCGGCCTGTCAACATACTGTGACAGGAATCCCTCCTGGACACACTTAACAAACTCTGCTACGTCTAAATCATTGGAACTAATCAAGTGCCAATCAATATTAGGGAAGTTAAAGTCACCCATGATAACAACCCTGTTATTTTTGCACCTTTCCAAAATCTGCCTCCCAATCTGCTCCTCGGTATTTCTGCTGCTCCGGGGGCCTATAGAATACCCCCAGTAGAGTACCTGCTCCCTTCCTGTTCCTGACTTCCAACCATACTGACTCAAAAGAGGATCCTGCTAATTTACCCACCCTTTCTGGTGCTGTAATAGTATCCCTGACCAGTAATGCCACTCCTCCTCCCCTTCCCCCCCCCCCACATCTCTTTTAAAGCACTAAAATCCAGGAATAATGAGAATCCATTCCTGCCCTGGTGCCAACCGAGTCTCCGTAATGGCCACTACATCATAATTCCATGTATGTATCCAAGCTCTCAGTTCATCACACTTCTTCCTGATGCTTCTTGCATTGAAGTACACACACTTTAGCCCTTCTACCTTATTACATTTACACCCTTTATTCTGCTTCTCTTTCCTGAAAGCCTCTCTGTATGTTAGATCTGGCTTTACTTCATGCACTTCTTTCATTGCTCTATCGCTCCGAGTCCTATCCCCCTTGCAAATTAGTTTTAAAGCCTCTAGTTCTTGCTACCGGGACTGGGGGTGGGCGGGGGGGGAGGTCGTTCAACCATAATTCCATCAGTTATAGGAGCAGAATGAGGCCATTTGGCCCATTGAGTCTGCTCCGCCATTTCATGCCAACAGTCTCCCCGGCTCGCTGCATGCCTTGACCAACCAGCCCTTGTAATATTGACCGGTGAGGCACAGAGAATCTGTGTTTACTGACCGTTAACGTGGGTTCACACTCGAACCTGACCCTCCACGGAGAGGAAAGGTATTACCCAGGGAAGGAGTCTACGCTGGCCTGGCGTTCCTCGTGCTCCCGATCTCCACGTTGCTCCTTATCCGCGATGGCTGGTCTCTGGCTGCTGGAGTTATCGTCCCTGAGTCTTATACACGGTTCCTCATCAATTGCACCATTGGATCTCCACCCCACTGGCTCAAGTCACCTGGTCATCGTAGAGGGCTACAGCCAACATTATTTCACCCCAGCCTTGTGTATTTGTGTCTTTACAACCTGACCGGCCCAAACCAGTTAAATGAGGCAGCCCAGACAGAGTCTGATGAGATAAAAGCGCAAAATGCTGGCAGAACTCAGCAGGCCAGACAGCATCTATGGGAGGAGGTAGTGACGACGTTTCGGGCCGAAACCCTTCATCAGGAGTGGAGTAACGTGGGATGGTCGGGGGGGGGGGGGATAAGAAGTGGGGGGGGAGGAATGAAGTAGAGAGCTGGGAAGTGATAGGCTGGAGGGAAATGGGCTAGGGGGAAGGTGGAGAATTATGGGAAATAAAAGAGAAAGAAAGGTAGGGCTGGGGGGAGATTATAGTGAGAGGGGAAAAGAGAGAGAAAGAGAACCAGACTAAAATTATAGATAGGGACGGGGTAAAGGGGGGGGTGGCAGGGGTATCAATGGTGGTCAGTGAGTTGGATGTTCATGCCGGCAGGAAGGAGGCTACCTAGGCGGGAGATAAGGTATTGCTCCACCGACCTGCGTGTGGCCTCGTCTTGACGGTAGAGGAGGCCATGGACAGACATGTCGGAGTGGGAATGGTCTTTGGAATTGAAGTGTGTGGCCACAGGGAGATCCCGCCACTGCTGGAGGACTGAGAGCCGGTGTTCGGCGAAACGGTCTCCCAGTCTGCGGCGGGTTTCCCCAATGCATAAATGGCCACACTGGGAGCACCGGATACAGTATATCACCCCAGCTGACTCGCAAGAGAAGTGGTGCCTCACCTGAAAGGACTGTCGGGGGCCTGGGATGGTGGTGAGGGCAGGTGTGGGGGCAGGTGTAGCACTTCTTCCGTTTGCAGGGATGAGTGCCCGGAGGGAAGTCGGTGGGAAGGGATGGGGGGGATGAATGGACAAGGGAGTCGCGTAGGGAGCGATCCCTGTGGAAAGCCGTGAGTGGGGGGAGGGGAAGATGTGTCTGGTGGTGGGATCACGTAGGAGGTGGCGGAAGTTACGGAGGATTATACGTTGGATCTGTAGGCTGGTAGGGTGATAGGTGAGGACCAGGGGGACTCTATCCCTGGTGGGCTAGCAGGGGGATGGGGTGAGGGCAGAGGTGCGTGAAATATGGGAGATGTGATGGAGGGCAGAGTTGATAGTGGACGAAGGGAAGCCCCTTTCTTTAAAAAAGGAAGACATCTGCTTTGTCCTAGAATGAAAGGCCTCATCCTGAGAGCAGAGGAATTGAGGGAAAGGGAGGAGACAGGGTGGGAGGAGGAATAGTCTGGGCAGCTGTGAGGCTAATGAGATTACAGATTGTTTCTTTGATAAGTCAGGCATGTTACGAAATACATAGCTACTCCTCCAAGAACAGCTTCATGTTTATCAGGTCATTACCCGAAGTCCCCATGTGCTCTGAATGGATTAACCAAGAGCAAGAAATAGTTCAGAGTCCACAAAATGGGAGAAACAGAGACAGCCCCTGTTCTTCATTAGACTGAAGTTTCTTATTGCCAGCAAAACCATCAACGTCAGCCTCAAATATACCCAATTACTTGCCTCCACAGTTACCTGTGGCAGCAGATTCACCCCCGCTGGCTGAAGAAACTCCTCCTCCTCTCGGTTCGAAAAGGACACCCCTCTATTCTGAGGCTGTGTCCTCTGGTCCTAGACTCCCCCACTACAGGAAACAACCTCCCCACATCCACTCTATCTGTGTCCTCTGGTCCTAGACTCCCCCACTACAGGAAACATCCTCTCCACATCCACTCCATCTGTGTCCTCTGGTCCTAGACTCCCCCACTACAGGAAACATCCTCCCCACATCCACTCTATCTGTGTCCTCTGGTCCTAGACTCCCCCACTATAGGAAACATCCTCTCCACATCCACTCTATCTGTGTCCTCTGGTCCTACACTCCCCCACTGTAGGAAACATCCTCTCCACATCCACTCTATCTGTGTCCTCTGGTCCTAGACTCCCCCACTACAGGAAACATCCTCCCCACATCCACTCTATCTGTGTCCTCTGGTCCTAGACTCCCCCACTATAGGAAACATCCTCTCCACATCCACTCTATCTGTGTCCTCTGGTCCTACACTCCCCCACTGTAGGAAACATCCTCTCCACATCCACTCTATCTGTGTCCTCTGGTCCTAGACTCCCCCACTATAGGAAACATCCTCTCCACATCCACTCTATCTGTGTCCTCTGGTCCTAGACTCCCCCACTACAGGAAACATCCTCTCCACATCCACTCTATCTGTGTCCTCTGGTTCTAGACTCCCCCACTATAGGAAACATCCTCTCCACGTCCACTCTATCTGTGTCCTCTGGTCCTAGACTCCCCCACTGTAGGAAACATCCTCCACACATCCACTCTATCTGTGTCCTCTGGGCCTAGACTCCCCCACTATAGGAAACATCCTCTCCACATCCACTCTATCTGTGTCCTCTGGTCCGAGAGTCCCCCACTATAGGAAACATCCTCTCCACATCCACTCTATCTGTGTCCTCTGGTCCTAGACTCCCCCACTACAGGAAACATCCTCTCCACATCCACTCTATCTGTGTCCTCTGGTCCTAGCCTTGCCCACTACAGGAAACATCATCTTCACATCCACTCTATCTGAGTCCTCTGGTCCTACACTCCCCCACTGTAGGAAACATCCTCTCCACATCCACTCTATCTGTGTCCTCTGGTCCTAGACTCCCCCACTACAGGAAACATCCTCCCCACATCCACTCTATCTGTGTCCTCTGGTCCTAGACTCCCCCACTATAGGAAACATCCTCTCCACATCCACTCTATCTGTGTCCTCTGGTCCTACACTCCCCCACTGTAGGAAACATCCTCTCCACATCCACTCTATCTGTGTCCTCTGGTCCTAGACTCCCCCACTATAGGAAACATCCTCTCCACATCCACTCTATCTGTGTCCTCTGGTCCTAGACTCCCCCACTACAGGAAACATCCTCTCCACATCCACTCTATCTGTGTCCTCTGGTTCTAGACTCCCCCACTATAGGAAACATCCTCTCCACGTCCACTCTATCTGTGTCCTCTGGTCCTAGACTCCCCCACTGTAGGAAACATCCTCCACACATCCACTCTATCTGTGTCCTCTGGGCCTAGACTCCCCCACTATAGGAAACATCCTCTCCACATCCACTCTATCTGTGTCCTCTGGTCCGAGAGTCCCCCACTATAGGAAACATCCTCTCCACATCCACTCTATCTGTGTCCTCTGGTCCTAGACTCCCCCACTACAGGAAACATCCTCTCCACATCCACTCTATCTGTGTCCTCTGGTCCTAGCCTTGCCCACTACAGGAAACATCCTCTTCACATCCACTCTATCTGAGTCCTCTGGTCCTACACTCCCCCACTGTAGGAAACATCCTCTCCACATCCACTCTATCTGTGTCCTCTGGTCCGAGTGTCCCCCACTATAGGAAACATCCTCTCCACATCCACTCTATCTGTGTCCTCTGGTTCTAAACTCCCTCACTATAGGAAACATCCTCTCCACGTCCACTCTATCTGTGTCCTCTGGTCCTAGACTCACCCACTACAGGAAACATCCTCTCCACATCCACTCTGTCTGTGACCTCTGGTCCTAGACTCCCCCACTGTAGGAAACATCCTCTCCACATCCACTCTATCTGTGTCCTCTGGTCCTAGACTCCCCCACTATAGGAAACATCCTCTCCACATCCACTCTATCTGTGTCCTCTGGTCCTAGACTCCCCCTCTATAGGAAACATCCTCTCCACATCCACGCACACTGGATCTGGGGCTACAGCAGGACACCACCAGGTGGGGGTTTTGCTCACAGAGGACCTCGCATTCCGACAGGACACCACCAGTTGAAATGTTGTCCACGGCGGTCCTGTCATTACGACAGGGCACCACCGGGTGGGAGTGTTGTCCACATCTGATCTGTTATTACGACTGGACACCATCAGGTGGGAATGATGTCTTCACCTGACCTGTCATTGCGACAGGACACCACTAGGTGGGTGTGTTGTCCACATCTGATCTGTTATTGCGGCAGGACACCAGAAGATGGGAGTGTTGTCTACAAGAGATCAGTCCTTGCGGCAGGACACCAGCAGGTGGGAGTCATGTCCAAACTCGACCTGTCATTACGGCAGGACACCACCAGTTGAAATGTTGTCCACGGCGGTCCTGTCATTGCGGCAGAACAATACCAGGTGGGAGAGTTGTCTACAAGAGATCAGTTATTCCGGTAGGACACCAACAAATGGGAGTGTTGTACCCCGGGGATCTGTAGTTACGGAAGTACACCACCAGGTGGGAGAGTTGTCTACAAGAGATCAGTTATTCCGGTAGGACACCAACAAATGGGAGTGTTGTACCCCGGGGATCTGTAGTTACGGAAGTACACCACCAGGTGGGAGTATTGTCCGCAGCCGAACTGTAATTGCAACAGGACACCAACAAGTGGGAGTGTTGTACCCCGGGGATCTGGGGCTACAGCAGGACACCACCAGGTGGGGGTTTTGCTCACAGAGGACCTGGCATTCCGACAGGACACCATCAGGTGGGAGTGTTGTCCACATCTGATACGTCATTGAGGCAGGGCACCAGAAGATGAGAGTGATAGATAGATAGATAGATACTTTATTCATCCCCATGGGGAAATTCAACTTTTTTCCACTTTTTTTTCTGTTGTCTACAAGGGATCAGTCCTTGCAGCAGGACAACAGCAGGTGGGAGTGTTGTCCACATCTGATACGTCATTGAGGCAGGGCACCAGAAGATGGGAGTGTTGTCTACAAGGGATCAGTCCTTGCAGCAGGACACCAGCAGGTGGGAGTGTTGTCCACTCCGGAACTAATATCGTGGCAGGACACCAGCAGGTGGGCGTCATGTCCAAACTCGACCTGTCATTAAGGCGGGGCACCACTAAGTGGGAGTGTTCTCCATAGACGGTTGTCATTACAGCAGGACACCACCAGTTGAAATGTTGTCCACGGCGGTCCTGTCATTGTGGCAGGACAATACCAGGTGGGAGTGTTGTCCACAACTAACCTGTCATTACGACAGGGCACCATCAGGTGGGAATGATGTCCTCACCGGACCTGTCATTGCGACAGGACACCACCGGGTGGGAGTGTTGTCCACATCTGATCTGTTATTACGACAGGACACCATCAGGTGGGAATGATGTCCTCACCGGACCTGTCATTGCGACAGGACACCACTAGGTGGGTGTGTTGTCCACATCCTACCTGTTGTTATGGCAGGACACCACCAGGTGGGAGTATTGTCCACATCTGATCTGTTATTGCGGCAGGACACCAGAAGATGGGAGTGTTGTCTACAAGAGATCAGTTATTCCGGTAGGACACCAACAAATGGGAGTGTTGTACCCCGGGGATCTGTAGTTACGGCAGTACACCACCAGGTGGGAGTATTGTCCACGGCCGAAGTGTCATTGCGGAAGGGCAGCACCAGGTGGGAGTATTGTCCGCAGTGTAACTGTCATTGCGGCAGGACACCAGTAGCAGGGTGTGTTGTCCACATCTAAACTGTTGTCAAGGCAGGACACCACCAGCTGGGAGTATTTCTTGGTGTTCAACTGACGGAGAATCTCACCTGGTCCCTCAACACCAGCTCCATAACAAAGAAAGCCCAGCAGCGTCTCTACTTTCTGCGAAGGCTGAGGAAAGTCCATCTCCCACCACACCCCCCCATCCTCATCACATTCTACAGGGGTTATATCGAGAGCATCCTGAGCAGCTGCATCACTGCCTGGTTCGGGAATTGCACCGTCTCGGATCGCAAGACCCTGCAGCGGATAGTGAGGTCAGGTGTGAAGATCAGCGGGGTCTCTCTTCCCGCCGTCACGGACATTTACACAACTCGCTGCATCCGCAAAGCAAACAGCATTATGAAGGACCCCATGCACCCCTCAGACAATCTCTTCTCCCTCCTGCCATCTGGGAAAAGACTCCGAAGCACTCGCATTAGGGTTAGGTTGAGATTATGCAGGCAGTCGGCGAATCAGCCCTCTTGTGCTTTCTGATCTCGTCACTTGAGATTCAGTTTCACGCGACCCTGCCTCTTTGAACTGGCCCACGCCTTCATTAACCAGGTCCAACACTTGCCTTTGTTGAATCTTGCCCCTCTTGGCATAGGATATCTGGTTTGTGGGGGATTAGCAAGGGTTAATCCGGGTGTGCTTAGGGTTTGTGGGGCTGAAGCCAGGGTTAATCGGGGAGTGCCTAGGGTTTGTGGGGGTGTGTACCCCTGGTGGATGTACATGATTGGCTGGGAGAGGCTGGGCTGCAGAGTTTTGAGTGGTGATGTATGAACTGCTATGGCAGGTGGGCTAGTATGGTGAAGCCAGGTTAATCTGGCCCATGCCTTTCATTATCATGGTCCGACACCACTGGGTTCAACGAACCGGGTGTGTACTGGGACACATCATCAGTAATGCATCCTCGGATCATCAGGTGTTTCGGGCGTTCAAACACTATACATCCTCCCCGAAGTGGCCCAACAGTGTCCGGCTCAGACACTGCTTGTGTTTTTCCCAGGGACCAAGATAATAAGAGGCATGAAATTATGAGGGTAATTATATTTTTAAACATCATTATCTGGCATCTGTATGCCTGGGATTACATGGGTTAAATTGACAGTGATGACTGGGCATTCAGCAGAACACACACACACACACACACACACACACACACACACACACACACACACACACACACACACACACACACACTGCACACAGCCCATAACCCTCCATTCCTTTCCTGTCCATATACCTATCCAACTTTACTTTAAATGACAATACCGAACCTGCCTCTACCACTTCTACTGGAAGCTCGTTCCACACAGCTACAAATCTCTGAGTAAAGAAATTCCCCCTCATTTTAACCCTAAAATTTTCCACCTAACTCTCAACTCATGACCTCTTGTTTGAATCTCCCCTACTCTCAGTGGAAAAAGCCTATCCACGTCAACTCTCTCTATCCCCCTCATAATTTTAAATACCTCTATCAGGTGCCCCCTCAACCTTCTACACTCCAAAGAATAAAGGCATTCCACGCACCAACCACTCTCTGAGTGAAAAACCTTCCTCTAATATCCCCCTTGAACTTCCCTCCCCTTTCCTTCAAGCCATGTCCTCTTGTACTGAGCAGTGGTGCCCTGGGGAAGAGGCGCAGGCTGTCCACTGTCTATCCCTCTTAATATCTTGTACACCTCTGTCATGTCTCCTCTCATCCTCCTTCTCTCCAGAGAGTAAAGCCCTAGCTCCCTTAATCTCTGATCATAATGCACACTCTCTAAACCAGGCAGCATCCTGGTAAATCTCCTCTGTTCCCTTTCCAATGCTTCCACATCCTTCCTATAGTGAGGCGACCAGAACTGGACACAGTACTCCAAGTGTGGCCTAACTAGAGTTTTATAGAGCTGCATCATTACCCCGTGACTCTTAAACTCTATCCCTCGACTTATGAAAGCTAACACCCCATAAGCTTCCTTCACTACCCTATCTACCTGTGAGGCAACTTTCAGGGATCTGTGGACATGTACCTCCAGATCCCTCTGCTCCTCCACACAAACAACTATCCTGCCATTTACTTTGTACTCTGCCTTGGAGTTTGTCCTTCCAAAATGTACCACCTCACACTTCTCCGGGTTGAACTCCATCTGCCACTTCTCAGCCCACTTCTGCACCCTATCAATGTCTCTCTGCAATCTTCGACAATCCTCTACACTATCTACAACACCACCAACCTTTGTGTCGTGTGTTAACGTGCCAGCCACCCTTCTATCCCCACATCCAGGTCGTTAATGATTTGTAAATCACAATATTTTTTGCATTTCTGGTTAGATGCCAACTGCATTTCATTTGGCTTTGTATCTGTACTCGGCACAGTATAACCATATAACAATTACAGCACGGAAACAGGCCCTCTCGGCCCTTCTAGTCCGTGCCGAACGCTTACTCTCACCTAGTCCCACCGACCTGCACTCAGCCCATAACCCTCCATTCCTTTCCTGTCCATATACCTATCCAATTTTACTTTAAATGACAATACCGAACCTGCCTCTACCACTTCTACTGGAAGCTTGTTCCACACAGCTACCACTCTCTGAGTAAAGAAATTCCCCCTCGTGTTACCCCTAAGGAGGACTCATGTACAGAGGGATGGTCTGACGGAACATGGAGTTAAAGGTGTTGAAAGAATAAGTAAATTTAGGAAGGACAACAACATTCTAGGGGCGTATAGCCCGATGGGAGTTCGGGGAGCTGGGTTAAGCACAGTAGGCAGTGATTCAAACAGAGAGAGGAGAAATAGGCTAAAAATTCTATATCTGAATGCACGAAGTGTCAGAAATAAGGCGGATGAGCTTGAAGCCCAGGTGCGAATGGGTAACTATGATGTTGTTGGGATAACGGAGACATGGCTGCAGGTAGATCAGACCTGGGAAATGAATGTACAAGGGTATACGTGCTATCATAGGGACAGAAATGTGGGCAGAGGGGGTGGGGTGGCCCTGTTGGTGAGGAATGAGATTCAGTCCTTTGCAAGGGGGGACATAGAGTCAGGAGAAGTAGAGTCTGTGTGGATAGAACTGAGGAACAGTAAGGGCAAAAGGACCCAAATGGGTGTTGTCTACAGGCCACCAAACAGTAGCATGGATATTGGGTGCAAGTTGAATAGGGAGTTAACATTGGCATGTGGCAAAGGTAATGTCGCAGTAGTTATGGGGGATTTCAACATGCAGGTGAACTGGGAGAATCAGGTTGGTGCTGGACTCCAGGATAGGGAGTTTGTAGAGTGCCTATGGGATGCATTTTTGGAACAGCTTGCACGAGAGCCGACCAGGGACAAGGCTATTCTGGATTTAGTGTTGTCTAATGAACAGGATTTGATAAGCGATCTTGCAGTAAAGGAGCCATTAGGAGGTAGTGATCATACTATGATAACTTTTTATCTGCAATTTGAGAAGGATAAGGGCAGCTCGGAGGTGTCAGTGTTGCAGTTGACCAAAGTAGACTATGGAGCCATGAGGGAGGAGCTGGCCAAAGTTGACTGGACGGATAGCCTAGCAGAAAAGACAGTGGAACAGCAATGGCAGGTATTCTTGGGAATAATGCACAAGGTGCAAAATCAGTTCATCCCCCAGGGAAGTAAGGATTCAAAGGGGGGAAAGGGGCCTCAGTGGTTGACAAAGGAAGTCAGAGATTGCATAGCATTAAAAAAAAAAGGAAATATGACAGAGCTAAGGTGAGTGGGAGGACAGATGATTGGGAAGTTTTTAAGGAACAACAGAACTTAACTAAAAAGACAATACGGGGAGAAAAAAATGAGGTACGAAGGCAAGCTAGCCAGGAATATAAAGGAAGACAGCAAAAGCTTTTTTAGGTATGTGAAGAGAAAGAAGATAGTTAAGAACAATGTTGGGCCCTTGAAGAATGAATTGGGTGAAATTGTTATGGGAAACAGAGAAATGGCAGAAGAATTTAATGAGTACTTTAGATCTGTTTTCACTAAGAAAGACACAAGCAATCTCCCAGATGTATGGATGGGCCAAGGACATAGGGTAACAGAGGAAATGAAACAGATTGACATTCGGAAGGAAACGGTGATGAGAAGACTGATGGGACTGAAGGCTGACAAATCCCCAGGTCCAGATGGTCTGCATCCTAGGGTACTAAAGGAGGTGGCCCTGGAAATTGCGGATGCATTGGTAATCATTTTCCAATGTTCCTTAGATTCAGGATCAGTTCCTGAGGATTGGAGAATGGCTAATATTATCCCACTTTTTAAGAAAGGAGGGAGGGAGAAAACAGAGAAGTATCGACCTGTCAGCATAACATCAGCAGTGGGGAAGATGCTAGAGTCCATTATTAAATATGAAATAGTGGCGTATCCAGATAGCAGTGATAGGATTGGGCGGAGCCAGCATGGATTTACCAAGGGTAACTCATGCTTGACTAATCTGTTGGAGTTTTTCGAGAATGTAACCAGGAAGTTAGACGGGGGAGATCCAGTGGATGTAGTGTACCTCGATTTTCAGAAGCATTTGATAAGGTCCCACGTAGAAGATTGGTGGGTAAAATCAAAGCTCAGGGCATCGAGGGGAAGGCATTGACATGGATAGAAAACTGGTTGGCAGATAGAAAGCAAAGGGTAGCGGTGAATGGGTGTTTCTCGGAATGGCAGGTGGTGACTAGTGGGGTGCCACAGGGCTCGGTATTGGGACCACAGCTGTTTACCATTTACGTTAACGATTTGGATGAAGGCATAGAAAATAACATCAGCCAATTTGCTGATGATACTAAGCTGGGTGGCAGTGTGACATGTGATGAGGATGTTAGGAGAATTCAGGGTGACTTTGATAGGCTGGGTGAGAGGGCAGATACTTGGCAGATGGCGTTTAATGTGAATAAGTGTGAGGTTATCCACTTTGGGAGTAAGAACAGGAAGGCAGATTATTATCTGAACGGTGTAGGGTTGGGTAAGGGAGAAATACAAAGAGATCTCGGAGTCCTTGTTCATCAGTCACTGAAGGTGAATGAGCAAGTGCAGCAGGCAGTGAAGAAGGCTAATGGAATGTTGGCCTTTATTACAACGGGAATTGAGTACAAGAGCAAGGAAATCCTCTTGCATTTGTACAGAGCCCTGGTGAGACCACACCTGGAGTATTGTGTACAGTTTTGGTCTCCAGGGTTAAGGAAAGACATCCTGGCTGTAGAGGAAGTGCAGCGTAGATTCACGAGGTTAATTCCTGGGATGTCTGGACTGTCTTACACAGAGAGGTTAGAGAGACTGGGCTTGTACACGCTGGAATTAAGGAGATTGAGAGGGGTTCTGATTGAAACATATAAGATTATTAAGGGATTGGATAAGATAGAGGCAGGAAATATGCTCCAGATGCTGGGAGAGTCCCGTACCAGAGGGCATGGTTTGAGAATAAGGGGTAGGTCATTTAGGACAGAGTTAAGGAAAAAATTCTTCTCCCAGAGAGTTGTGGGGGTCTGGAATGCACTGCCTCGGAAGGTAGTGGAGGCCAATTCTCTGGATGCTTTCAAGAAGGAGCTAGATAGGTATCTTATGGATAGGGGAATCAAGGGATATGGGGACAAGGCAGGAACCGGGTATTGATAGTAATTCATCAGCCATGATGTCAAAATGGCGGTGCAGGCTCGAAGGGCCGAATGGTCTACTTCTGCACCTATTGTCTATTGTCTAA
The DNA here is from genome assembly GCF_048418815.1 of Hemitrygon akajei. Taxonomy (NCBI): domain Eukaryota; kingdom Metazoa; phylum Chordata; class Chondrichthyes; order Myliobatiformes; family Dasyatidae; genus Hemitrygon; species Hemitrygon akajei. The sequence continues at coordinate 804,665 of NW_027332060.1, forward strand.
ACCTTTGCCCCCTAACTCCCAACTCATGTCCTCTTGTTTGAATCTCCCCTAATCTCAATGGAAAAAAGCCTATCCACGTCAACTCTATCTATCCCCCTCATAATTTTTAATACCTCTATCAGGTGCCCCCTCAAACTTCTACGCTCCAAAGAATAAAGGCATTCCACGCACCAACCACTCTCTGAGTGAAAAACCTTCCTCTAATATCCCCCTTGAACTTCCCTCCCCTTACCTTAAAGCCACGTCCTCTTGTACTGAGCAGTGGTGCCCTGGGGAAGAGGCGCTGGCTGTCCACTCTGTCTATTCTTCTTAATATCCTGTACACCTCTATCATGTCTCCTCTCATCCTTCTCTCCAGAGAGTAAAACCCTAGTTCCCTTAATCTCTGATCATAATGCACACTCTCTAAACCAGGCAGCATCCTGGTAAATCTCCTCTGTTCCCTTTGAAATGCTTCCATATCCTTCCTATACTGAGGCGACCAGAACTGGACACAATACTCCAAGTGTGGCCTAACCGGAGTTTTACAGAGCTGCATCATTACCCCGTGACTCTTAAACTCTATCCCTTGACTTAAGAAAGCTAACACCCTATAACCTTTCGTAACTACCCTATCTTCCTGTGAGGCAACTTTCAGGGATCTGTGGACATGTACCCCCAGATACCTCTGCTCCTCCACACCACCATGTATTCTGCCATTTACTTTGTACTCTGCCTTGGAGTTTCTCCTTCCAAAGTGTACCACTTCACTCTTCTCCGGGTTGAACTCCATCTGCCACTTCTCAGCCCACTTCTGCATCCTATCAATGTCTCTCTGCAATCTTCGACAATCCTCTACACTATCCACAACACCACCGACCTTTCTGTCGTCTGCTAACTTGCCAACCCACCCTTCTACCCACACATCCTGGTCGTTAAGGATTTGTAAATCACAATATTCTTTACATTTCTGGTTAGATGCCAACTGTATTTCATTTGGCTTTGTATCTGTACTCGGTACAGTATAAACATTTAACAATTACAGCCCGGAAACAGGAAATCTCGGCTCTTCTAGTCCGTGCCAAACACTTACTCTCACCTAGACCCACCAACCTGCACTCAGCCCATAACCCTCCTTTCCTTTCCTGTCCATATACCTATCCAATTTTACTTTAAATGACAATACCGAACCTGCCTCTACCACTTCTACTGGAAGCTCGTTCCACACAGCTACCACTCTCTGAGTAAAGCAATTCCCCCTCATGTTAACCCTAAGCTTTTGCCCCCTAACTCCCAACATGTCCTCTTGTTTGAATCTCCCCTTGTCTCAATGGATAAAGCCTATCCATGTCAACTCTATCTATCCCCATCATAATTATAAATACCTCTATCAAGAATCCTTTTGCAGAGGGAGGCGTTCAGGCCCAGTAGGCTCAGCTTTCCAATCAGTTGGTGTACTACAAGTCTGTGTCTGTATTGAAACGGGGAGAACCCTTTTCCCCTTATTAGGGAGAGAGCGAGCCTGTGGGATGTCGAATACCGGGTGAATGAGTAGAGTTTGGGTTTCTGTAAGTCTGTGTCCTTATTGATAATTGACTGCGCACTTGAGAGCTCGGTGGGGGTGCGATGATTTTTGCTGGAGGGGGTGAGAAGAGATTTTCTGCTGCTTGTGCAAGGGGGGGTTATTTTGAGGGGTGTGTGGGGGTTCTGCACCATCTCACGTGCAGAGCCAACAACCTGTCTTTGAATGTGAACAAAACAAAGGTGTTCGCCTGGCGGAGAATCTCACCCGGTCCCTCAACACCAGCTCCACAGCAAAGAAAGCCCAGCAGCGTCTCTACTTTCGGCGAAGGCTGAGGAAAGTCCATCTCCCACCACACCCCCCCCCCCCCATCCCCATCACACTCTGCAGGGGTTGTATCGAGAGCATCCTGAGCAGCTGCGTCACTGTCTGGTTCGGAAATTACACCGTCTCGGATCGCAAGACCCTGCAGCGGTTAGTGAGGTCAGCTGAGAAGATCACCGGGGTCTCGCTTCCCGACATCACGGAGATTTACACGACTCGCTGCATCTGCAAAGCAAACAGCATTATGAAGGACCCCACGCACCCCTCATAAAAACTCTTCTCCCTCCTGCTGTCTGGGTAAAGGCTCAGAAGCGTTCGGGCTCTCACGACCAGACTGTGTAACAGTTTCTTTCCCCAAGCTATCAAACTCCTCAATACCCAGAGCCTGGACTGACACCTTACTGCCCTATTGTCCTGTTTATTATTTATTGTAATGCCTGCACTGTTTTGTGCACTGTATGCAGTCCTGGGTAGGTCTGTAGTCTAGTGTAGCTTTCTCTGTGTTATTTTACGTAGTTCAGTCTAGTTTTTGTACTGTGTCATGTAAGACCATGGTCCTGAAAAACGTTGTCTCATTTTTACTGTGTACTGTACCAGCAGTTATGTTCGAAATGTCAATAAAATTTGACTTGACGACTCATTCACCTGCTATTCGTTATACCGCTGGCTCACTCTCACTCTCCCGAATAAGGGAAGAAGAGGTGTCCCCCCCTTTCAGTAAGGACACGACGCAGTACCTCCAAGACGACTCATTCACCCGGTATTCGACATACCGCTGGCTCTCTCTCACTCTCTCTGCCGAATAATGGAGAAAGCGGTGTCCCCGTTTCAATAAAGACACAGACTCACAGTACCCCAAAGGCTACTCGTTCATCCGCTAACTCGACGTAACGCAGGCTCTCCCACCCTCCGCAGGGAAAACGTGCTGTCCCCATTTCACAGCAGAAGGGGAGTCATAACAAAGTACCCGCTGATGTACGATGTTAAAAGTCTTGTTGCGTCAATTGTTTTCCCCGAACTCTGCACCGAGTCGGCGCCAGAAATCCCCAGCTCTCTGCACGCACACACACACACACACACACTCACACACACACTCACACACACACACACACTCACACACACACACTCTCACACACACACACTCACACACACACACACACTCACACACACACACACACACACACACACACTCAGACACACACTCACACACACGCACACACACACTCAGACACACACACACACTCACACTCACACACACACACACACACACTCACACACACAGACACACACACTCAGACACACACACACTCACACACACACACACACACACACACACACACACACACACACACACATTCACACACATCATGCATGGCGGATGATGCTGAAGGCAGATTTAACTCAGGTTACAAGTCTCGGCGCACAGAGGCAGGACTCGCACTGTCAGTATAAGCATATAATAATTACAGCACAGAAACAGGCCATCTCGGCCCTTCTAGTCCGTGCCGAACGCTTACTCTCACCTAGTCCCACCGACCTGCACTCAGCCCATAACCCTCAGTGTTAGGGTTAATGTTAGGGTTAATTCGAGACTGCCATTACAGGTCAGGAGTGGCTCACGTAATGCGAGGGAGGGGGGAAGCGAAACTGGGGATTCCGCTACACCGAAACTACCAGTGTCACGCGATTCAGTAAACAAAAGAAACAGGTAACTCGTGAGTGTATGGCAGCGAGCCAATAAGATGGACACAAGTGCCCGATATTACCTAATATTGTCTCTCTTCCTAAACGAACACAGGGCAGAATTTCAAGCCCAACATTTGGTGACCCCGACGTGGGGAGGGAGAGACAACACAGGCTGGCGGGTCCGACAGCAGACAACTTGCGGCCGCAAGCTCGACTAAGGTCAGGAAGTGCCTGTTATATCGAAGACTTCCACTAGATAGTTAAATCACTGAGTTAGATCTTGTCTGCTGATGGATCCTCACCAACCCCAAATTACCCTGGGAGAGATCATTCCCAGTGCAGAATCGTGACTGGTAAGTACTAACTCTTGTCTGTTTTTAGGAAGATCCTCCGCCTGTGGAAAAGTCTTCTGAGTGAGGGTACCCGCCGCCCACGAAGGGCATAAAAGTCTCAGGAGTGAGGAGGAGAAGAGAAAAGTGTCGCGGTACACCGTAGTACACAGGGATACTGACGGCGCCTACCTTAGACTGGTTGTTAAGAGGAGAAATCTCCCACGCGAAGGTCAGGTTTTGAAAGGCGACCATCCCACATTTGATCCTCTCTGTGTACTAGGGAGCCATGGAGCACTTCAATTTCGAGTTACCGAAACTCAGACATTTGTGTGTTGAGTAACAGAGTATATGAGAGTTTTTAGAAATATGGTAAAATTGATAACTGTGCGAGTTCAATAATCTAACAGTGAGCAGCCGCAGGGGTCGGACACCATCAAGGTAGGGGTGGAAGTGTTCCTCCGAGGCCCGGGGAAGCTCACCTGGAACGGAAAACGGTGGCATGGTCCATACCCTGTCACCGAGGTCTCCAACAGGGCATTAAAAGGTAAGAAGGGAGGGGGACAATAACTGGCATCATTTTCTACTGGCTAAATAAGACCTCTGGCAAGTGGGGAGCGTTTCTGGGACAGTCGGCTCTAGGACTGTCTATTTCAATTGCTATCTTTATTACGTATGGTTGTTGTTGCGGGACTATAGATCGAGCCTTGACCGGAAAGGATGGACCTCCACCAGCGTACCAGGCACCCTTGTTCCCGGTGGAAGGGGAGGACACGGCCCTCCCAGAAAGCAGACGCGCTATGGGAGGACACGGACTGAAATGGACCATGGCAAGGGGGGGATTGTGAATTTGTTCTTGAATAAGTTTTCTGAAATGTTGCATGCTACTTGTAAAAATTGCGGATGTTTAGGGAACCCCTACCCATATTTTGTGACCCTAGGTCGGACAAATCAGGATAAGCAAATAGGGAGGACACGCCAAAGAGTGCCGGGGGACGCTCACCTCCCTGACTGATCCCGGCAGCCGCGGAAAAGCTTGTAAGGGATGTGGCCTCTGGGAGGCCAAGGGAGGGAGTGTTAGGGTTAATGTTAGGGTTAATTCGAGACTGCCATTACAGGTCAGGAGTGGCTCACGTAATGAGAGGGAGGGGGGAAGCGAAACTGGGGATTCCGCTACACCGAAACTAACAGTGTCACGCGATTCAGTAAACAAAAGAAACAGATAACTCGTGAGTGTATGACATCGGGCCAATAAGATGGACACAAGTGCCCGATGTTACCTAATATGTAGCGGGGGGTTGTGCTGGGGGGAAAAGGGATATAAATAAGAGCAGATTGTAAGGGGAGGTCGGAACGCGCCTTCTCCAGCGACTCCGTCGATTCGCTGTGCCAGTTACGAATTCTGCAATAAACCCAAGTTTTGTAATATTCCGGTGTTGGTTGTCTCTCTTCCTAAACGAACACAGGGCAGAATTTCAAGCCCAACAATCATATAGACCTATTTCTTTGTTAAACACTGACTATAAAATAATAGCAAAAATCTTATCTAACACATTATTTAAATACTTACCAAAATTAATACATATGGATCAAACAGGATTTATTAAAAATAGACAATCGGCAGATAATGTAACTCGGTTATTTAGCATAATTCATTTGGCTCAAAAGAGGGAGGAAATGAGTGTGACAGTTTCTTTAGATGCAGAAAAAGCATTTGATAGATTGGAATGGAATTTTTATTTAAGGTATTGGAAAAATATGGATTAGGAGTATCCTTTATAAAATGGATTAAAACCTTAAATACTAATCCCAAAGCTGAAGTGGTGACAAATGGTCAAATTTCAACACCATTTCAGTTAACAAGGTCAACTAGGCAAGGTTGTCCATTATCACCTGCTTTATTTGTGTTGGCGATAGAAACATTAGCTGAATTAATTAGAATGGACCCAGATATTAAGGGTTTCAGAGTTAACCAGGAGGAATACAAGATCAATTTATTTGCTGATGATGTTCTGCTTTATTTAACAAACCCATTGCACTCGTTGCGTTGCGTAAATGATCCTCTAGATTAGAAGAATATGGGAAAATATCAGGTTAGAAAATAAATTGGGATAAAAGTGAAATTTTACCTCTTACTAAAGGAGATTATAGTCAATGTCGATTAATAACTCAATTTAGATGGCCGATAAACGGTATAAAATATTTAGGTCTAAGAGTTGATAATGATATAAAGAACTGATATAAATTAAATTATTTACCATTATTGAAAAAAATTCAAGAAGATCTTGATAAATGGATGATATTACCAATAACATTAGTAGGTAGAGTAAATACCGTAAAAATGAATATATTCCCTAGATTACAATACTTATTCCAATCACTACCAATACAACTACCGCAGAAGTTTTTTCAAGAGTTAAATAAATATGTGAGGAAGTTTCTTTGGAAAGGTAAGGTGTCAAGAATATCGTTGGAAAAATTGACATGGAAATTTGATCTAGGAGGGTTACAACTTCCAAATTTTAAGAATTATTATAAAGCAAATCAACTTAGATTTATTGCATCATTTTTTGATAAAGATAAACTGGCATGGATTAGAATAGAACTAGATAAAATAGGAGAAAATACACCAGAAGATTTTATATATAAGTGGGAATCTAAATGGATACGGGAAAAGAAAGAATCTCCTATATTAAAACATTTGATTGATTTATGGAATAAGATAAATGTTGATGATGAGATAAAGAAATCTTTATTAGCAAAGAGATCTTTAATTCCTAATAGACTTATTCCTTATACAATGGATAATCAACTTTTATATAATTGGTTTCAAAAAGGGATTAGATATATAGGAAATTGTTTTGAAGGAGGTATATTAATGTCATTTGATCAATTAAAGAATAAATATAAAATATCAAATAACACTCTTTTTTGTTACTTCCAATTAAGGGCTTATTTAAGAGAAAAATTGGGTCGAACAATGTTATTGCCGAAATCTAATGAAATAGAAACTTTAATTCAAAAAGGAAAAACTAAAAAATTTATTTCTTGTATGTATAGTTTGATTCAAAATTAAACAAGGAATCCATAAGTCAAGACAAAAATGGGAAATGGACTTGAATATTAAAATTGAAGAAACAACTTGGTCAAGACAATGTCTTGATATTATGACAAATACAATAAATGTTCCGTTAAGTTTAGTACAATATAATTTTTTACATCAGTTATATATTACACCACAAAAAATAAATAAATGAAACCTACATTTATCTGATCAGTGTTTCCGATGTAACCAAGAAATTGGTACTTTTTTACATTCTACTTGGTCTTGTTCTAACATTCAACCTTTTTGGACAAATTTAAGAGTTTTACTGGAACAAATTATTGGAACACAACTTCCACATAACCCGATATTATTTTTATTAGGTGATATTGAAGGGATAAAACCGAAACCCAAATTGAATAAATATCAGAAAGAATTCATAAAAATTGCACTGGCAGTAGCCAAAAAAGGCAATGATAAAAGTTTTTACTAAATATGGACCCCTCAACATCACAAGGTCACAGTGACACCAGCAGACACATCATAATGAGATGCAACATCACCACAGTATTTAAACTCTGGTCAGCTGGAGACCCGAGTCAGATGTATACAGGACAGATATCATGGATTCTTACTCATCTACACAGATGGTTCGAAAGATCCGGCGACAGCTCGTTCAGGTATTTCTCTTTACGTTCGAACAATGAGTGAGGTTGTGGATGACACAAAAATGAGTGTGTGGTGAGGGTGAGGGTTGTCTGAGGTTACAATGGGATGGAGACCATCTGGCAAAGTGGGCCAAGAAAGGGCAGGTTGAACGTAACTGGACAAGTATGATTTTGGGAGTTAAACTGGAGTAGAACATAGAGAGTAAATGACAGGGCCCAAAGGGAGTTGCAGAACAGAGACACCGAGGGGTGAAGTACTGTGTTCCCTAAAAGTGGTGACACATGTGGACAGGGTAGTGAAAAATGTGTGGATGAGTTCTTATGCAGTGTAGATCTGTGATTTAAAATGTAGATGTTCCTGTTGTTGTCTAGTTGTAAGCCAGTGGATTCTTTTCCTCTCTTTTGTTTCCTTTCATGATGAGGGGTCTCAGCCTGAATCTTTTACTTAGATGCCGCCTGGCCTGCTGAGTTTCTCCAGCGTTTTCTATGTGTTGCTTGAATCTACTTTTTGTTTCTTCTTCTTGAGGGGCAAGAGTGCTGGAAACAGTGACACATGATTGTGCAGAAGACAACAGAGATTTTAACCGTATGAACCAGCGATGAAGCTGAGAGTGACCACTACAGAATGCAAGCCCGAGACGGCAGGTGCCGACTGCATTCAGTACTCCTCAGGTTGGTACCTCTGCCTCCCTTCCACCTCATTGTGTTAACTCAGTTACCACTCCCACAAAGCAATACCTGAATCATAAAAACTGTCGATAACAATAAGTGTGTGTGTATCTATATATATATAAAATGGTTAAATTAGTTAAGTGGTGCAGAAAGAGTTGTGACCTAGTGCTCAGTGAATGGTAGAGTAATGAGGATTGTGGTAGAACAAAGGGATCTGGCTTTGCAGATGATACAACGATAGATGGAAGGACAGGTAGTTGAGAGCAAGCAGGGTGTCTGCAGAAATACTTGGACAGATTGGGAGAAAAGGCAAGGAAGTAGTAGATGGAATATACTGTAGGGAAGTGTCTGGTCATGCACTTTGGTAGAAGGAATTAAGGTGTAGTCTATTTTCTAAATGGGGAGAAAATTTTAACAATCAAGAGGGGTAAAGGTCCTTGGAAGCACTTCTGCAGGATTCCGTAATGGTAACATGAGGGTTGAGTGGGTTGTCACGAAGGCAACTGCAATGTTGGCATTCATTTCAAATGGACTAGAATATAAAAGGAAAGATGTATGGTGAGGCTTTATATGGCATTGGTCAGACTGAATTTGGAGTATTGTGAGCAGTTTTGGGTCGCTTTGATAAAAGGTGTGCTGGCCTTGGAGAGTTTCCAGTGAAGGTTCTCAAAAAGGAGTCCACAAAGAAAAGGTTAACATATGAGGAGTTTTAATAGCCATGGAAGAATAACAGTGGATTTCATTGAAACCTGTTGAATATTGAAAGGTCTAGATAGAATGTGAAAAGGATATTTTGTATACTTTCTGATCTAGGGTCAGAGTGCATGGCATCAGAATAGAGGCTATCCATTTAGAGCAGTGATAGGGAGGATTTCTTCAGTAACAGGATGGTGAATCTGTGGAATTCATTGCCACCGATGGCTGTGGGGACCATGTAATTGAGAATATTTCAAATGAAAGTTGATTGGTTCTTGGTTAGTCATGGCATGAGAAGTTACAGGGAGCAGGCAGCAGGATGTGGTTGAGAGGGATACTCAATCAGCCATGATGGAATGATAGATCAGACTCAGGGTGCTGAGTCGCCGAATTCTGCTCCTGCGTCTTAGGGCCTTATGGTCTAATTGATGATGACATTAGTGAGGCCTCACCTGGAGTATTGTATTCAGTTTTGCTGGCATTGGAAGAGGAAAATACTGCTCAGCTGGAAAGAGTGCTGAGGAGATTTACGAGACAGGTATTAGCACTTGAGAGACCAACTTATGGAGAGAGGTTGGGCTTTTTAAGAGGCCACAGGGTTAAGGTTAAAAAAAAAGATTTACTAGGGTCTGAGGAGAAAATTATTCATACAACAGACACTCCGACAGGTACGTGGATGGGAAAGGTTTAGAAGGATACGGGACAAATTAGGCAGATGGGACTGGCTCAGAATGGGATCCTAGCAACACCACTTCCCCCTCCCCTCTGCTCCCTCCCCATCCATTACCTTGCTCGCCCCCAAGTTATCCAAACCAGCTGACATGATTTCCTCAAAGATAATGTTGTCATCAACAGGTCCATTCAAATCCAGTTCCATGATTGGCCTGGGGAGATTGATATCACCAACTGATCCTTCCAGACTACAGCACGACAACTTCATATGGCATCGCATTTGGGAACTTCACAGATCCAGTGGTGATTGATTGACGGCGGAACATCACCTCTGATTCGCTTGATGAATATCTTGAGTTCTGTCTCAGCCAATCAGCTGACCAAACAGCTCAGATCCACCCGAGCTGATTTTTTGTTGTACCATCAGTGACAGACCAATCCCAGAGGTCGTCTCAGTGGCTCCACCAGTGACACCAGACTTTTGGCCCCCAGCCTCACCCTACCCTTCCTTCTCACTTCTTCCTTCCCTCCTTCCACCTCCATCCCCCACCTCTTCCTCTTCCCTCTCCTATACACATACCCCTCCCTCCCATTTCCTCCCTCCCCCTCCTACACACTTCCCCATCTCCCTCCCCACCTTCCCCCCTAGGACCTTGTCAGGGAGCCCTCCCTCCATCCTCCTCCTGCCTATTCCTCCGCACTCTCCTTCCCTCTACCCATCCCCAACCTCTCCCCCCCTCCCTCCCCATCCCCTCCTCTAACCCTTTCTTTCCTCCTCCTCCCCTTCCCCTACACTCCTCCACTCCCTCCCAATTCCTCCCCATCTCTCACCCGTTCCCCTCCCTTCCCTCACTCTCCCCTTCCCCTCCCATCCTCCTCCTTCCTCTCCCTCTCTCTCCATCCCTCCTGCCTCTGCTCTTCCTTCACCTCAATTCCCTCTGCCCAACCTCTCACCTTCCTTCCCACCCTAACCCTCCATCCCCTCAACTGTATGTTTTTGATTTTCTGTGTGTGTGAGACCTTCCCTACCCACTTCACCCTCCTCCGTCTGCCCAACTCTAACTCCTCCTTACACCCTCCCTCCTACCAATTCCCCCGCTGTCACCTTTTCCCTCCCCTCCTCTTCTTCCCCTCTTCCCTCCAACTTCCTCCCCTCTCCCCCTCCCCACACTGCCACCACAACCCACTCCTCTCCTTTCCACTATCTCCCCACCCCCCTGATTCCTTCCTATCCCCTCCACCCTCCCCTCTCTCTCACACACCTGCAAACGCACATACAGCTGGGGTGATGGATGGCGGGGTGGTGGGGGGAAGAGCGGGTGGAAGAGGGGTAGTGAGGAGGAGAGGGAAGGAGGTGAAAGGGAAGAAGATGGTTCAGAGGGAGGGAGGGAGAGGGCAGGGTATGGGAGTGAATGCGAGGGAATGAATAGGAAGCAGAAGCGGTGGGGGAGGGCGAGGAGGGGAAGGGTTAGGTTGCGGGGGTGGGTGAAGCAACAGGAGGAGAAGGGGAAGGTTGAGGGGGCGGGTGGGTGTGGAAACAGGAGGAGAGGGCAAGTGGGACTGAGTAGGGGGATGGTAGAGTGGGAAGGGGAAGGAGAGGGTGGGATAAAGGGCAGGAGCGTTGCAGTGGAGGTGGAGTGAAGAGAAAGAAGGAAAGGGAGAGGGGAAGTGGAGTGTTGAGGGAAGGGAAGGTGGAAGGTTGGCAGAAGGAATGGAGGGGAAGGGGATGGAGGCAGAGGGGAAGGAGTAAGGGTTAGAGGGGATGGAGGAGGAAAGGGAAGGGGAGGCTTGAGTAAGGGAGGGGCAGGGGAATGTGGTGGTGAGGGGGCAGGAGAAGGAATTGGGACGGATGGAGGAGGGGTGGGTGAGGGGGACGGGGTGGGAGGGGAGGGGAGGGGGAGGTGGAAGGGGATGTGGGGGGTGGGGAGGGGGAGGGGTGGGTAGAGGGGGGGGAGGGAGGAGGAGTGGGTGGGAGGAAGATGGAGGGAGGGTTCCCTGATGAGGTCCCAGGCCCCCCCCATACTCCCCCCACCCCACACTCCCCCCACCCCTCACTCCCCCCACCCCTCACTCCCCCCACCCCTCACCCCTCACCAACCTCATCTACAATTGGCCCCATTCCCTGCCCCGGGCTGGGGGTAAGTGTTGAGCTGCTGAACCTGCAAGAAAATGAATCATTTGATGGAATATATCAACGTACTTGAAAAATAAATTTACTTTGAAATTCAACTTTCAAATCTGCTGTTTGTAAAATATGTACTGATGTGAAATGGTCTCAGTGAATGTCTGAGAGTGGAAAACACTGGTGTTCAGTCCCAGTGCCCCTTGCCAGCCATGAATCCCCACCTCAGTCTGTCCCTTCTGCCCAGCTTGACCCATCTTTCTCTGTAGTTTCCTCTCCGCCCTGTCTAATTAAGCACATATCAACCTCCGTTTTCAATATAGCCGATGATTTGTCTTCTGAGCTATCTGTGGCAACGAATTGCTCAGATTCACCACTGTCTGGGCAAAGAAATTCCTCCTCATCTCTATAAATGCACATCCTCTGTTATGAGACACCTTTCACACATGATCATGTCTCCCCTGAGCTCCTTAGAAAAAAACCCAATTTTCTTTGAACTCTCCTTAAACAGTAACTTATGCCTTTCATCGAGACTGCATCCCAGTGAATCTCTTCTGCACCCTCTCCGATGTATCACTGTTACGGTCGATTAACGGTAATGAGAAATTTATCCGAGAGGAGCGGTCCAACATTCATTGAAATGGGACACTTGCCAGGATGACAGCAGAGCAGCGATGACTGGAGTTTTGTGGGGCAACTTGAAGGTGGAGGGCAGATGCGTCCCAAAGATGAAGTATTCTAAAGGGAGATGAGGCAACCTTGGCTGACAAGGGAAGTCAGAGACAGCATAGAATCAAAAAGGAGGGCATACAGTAGTAGCAGAAATGAGAGGGAAGCTTTACAAACCAATAAAAGCCAGCGAGAAACAATGAGGAGAGAAAAGATGAAATATGAAGTAAGTTAGCCAATAATAATAAAGAGGGTGCCGACAGCTTTTCTTCCAGATATATAAAGTGTAAAATCAAGGCAGAGTAGACTTTCTTTAATTTTTATTTTCAAATAAAATATATACAAGTCAGGGGAGGAGTTTAGCAAACCGATAATATAAAAGACATATAAACAGCAATAATAAAAACAAAGTATATAATGTCAAATTCAAATAGGTAAAATATAACGCTGTTATATATACAATGGTCAAAAAAAAAACAGAACTCCTCATAGCAATCATAAAAACAAAGATTGGAAATTTTGTTTGCTGAAAAAAAAAAACCCGACTAACTAAACTGAAATAAAAAAAGAGAGAAAGAGAAGAAAAAGAAAGACCGGGCAGTCCAATTGAGGATAAAAAAAAAAATTTTTAAAGGGAGAAAATAAAACATCCTTCCAGTCATCTCCGAACCTTCCCGGATAAGGATTCCCCCCAAAAGAGAATAAAGGAAAATAAATAAATAAATTAGATCATATGAAAATATTGAATAAAGGATCGCCAGAATTCTTCAAAATTAAAGGATGTATCAAATGTCCTGCTTCTAATTTTCTCCAAGCTTAGACATGACATGATGGAGGAGAGCCAATAAAAGACAGTAGGTGGGTTTGATTCTTTCCAGTATAACAAGATAGCTCTCCCAGCCGGTAAAGTTGAAAAAGCTATCACATGTTAGGCGGAAGCAGACACTTTGCTTGCTTCCTCTGGAATAATCCCAAAAACTGCTGTAAGTGGATTAGGTTGGACATCCACATCTATAACTTTATATAATGTTCCAAACAAATCCTTCCAAAAATTGTTTAAACTTACACATGACCAAAACATATGAGTTAGAGTAGCCACTTCTGCGTTACATCTGTAACAAATAGGGCTTATATTAGGAAAAATATGTGCCAATTTATCTTTGGACATATGGGCCCTGTGTACTATCTTAAACTGAATTAAGATATGGAGTGTGCAGATAGATGAATTATTGACTAAATAATACATTTTACTCCACTGATTGTCTGAAAGTGAATGTTGAAGTTCTACTTCCCAGATGCGTTGAACCCTATCACTAGGCAACATGCGAACACTCATTAACTGTTTATAAATGATAGCTATTAATCATTTTTGAAAAGGTTTAAGCTGAAAAATAGCATAAGCCAAATTTAAAGAGCAGGTTGAGGGGTGATTCGGTAAAAAATCACGTACAAAATTCCTAACCTGTAAATATCTGAAAAAATGTGTTTTAGATATATCATATTTATCCATTAACTGTGAAAAGGACATTAAACAGTCTTGTAAAAACAAATCTAAAAAACCGTCCCATGATCCTTTCCCTTCTCCAGCTCTGTATCACTTTCACCAATCACCTTTCCAGCTCTTAGCTTCATCCCACCCCCTCCGGAGTCTTCTCCTATCATTTTGCATTTCCCCCTCCCCCCACTACTTTCAAATCTCTTACTATCTTTCCTTTCAGTTAGTCCTGACGAAAGGTCTCGGCCCGAAACGTCAACAGTGCTTCCCCTTATAGATGCTGCCTGGCCTGCTGTGTTCCACCAGCATTTTGTGTGTGTTGTACAGTATTTTCATGTCATTTTCTAAATATTTTGAAGTAGAATTTATTGTACTAATCTACAGAACATCGTGCATGATATAAAATCAAGAGAAAAATTCCAAAATTTCTCAACTATTTACTATAAATTAAAACCAAATTTGTGAGTCTGAAAAAGTCTTCATCCCCTCCTTTGTAATTACCACACTCAATTTCCTCAGATGCCATTTGAGGTCTCATCAACACACCTAATTTGTCCAGATTGAATAGAGTGTTGGGAAATGTAAAAGAAACAATAGGGCAGTCTGTAACAGACGGGGAGAAGATTCAAACAGCAGAGATGCAGAGGGACGTAGGAGTCCTCATGCAAGACTCCCAGAATGTTAATTTACAGTTTGGGTCTGTGGTAAAGAAGGCTCATGCAATGTGGGCATTTCATTCAAGAGAATACAATAGACGATCAAGAAGATAATGCTGAGGCTTAATAAGCCCAGATGCGCTGAACAACTTCTATGCTCGATTTAAGACGGAAAATGATGTGGTGGTGAGGAAAACTAGCCCTTCTCCAAATGACCAGGTGCTGTGTCTTACCATGCTGATGTGAGGAAAACTCTATGCAGGGTCAACCCACAGAAGTCTGCTGGACCAGACAATATTACTGGCAGAGTGCTCAGAGGATGTGCAGACCAGCTAGCAGATGTTCTCACTGACCTCTTCAACATCTCTCTGAGCAGCGGCATCATTCCAACGTGCTTCAAGGCCACCACCATCGTCCCTGTGCTAAAGAAGTCTTCAGTGTCATGCCTCAATGACTACCATCCCATTGCACTCACATCCATCATCATGAAGTGTTTCGAGAAGGTCGTTATGAGGCACATCAAGAACCTGTTAGAACAAGTGTAAATAAAATTACTTATAAACCTTTAGAAATCAATGAAACTTCTAAAATTTTTTTTATTCTGAACTGTATCAATCAGAATCACAAAATGGTATTGTTGAGATAGAAATGTTTTTATCACAAATAACTCTCCCAAAATTGAATTCGGAAGAACAGAAGGGATTAGATGTGCCTTTTACATTAAAAGAGGTTGAAGAAGCTCTAGGATAACTTCAGAGTAATAAATCTCCAGGCGAAGATGGTTTTCTGCCCGAATTTTACAAAAGGTTTAAAGATTTATTAATTCCTCCTTTTATGGAGCTAATACACAAAGCGGAAAGAACGCATAAACTTCCAGAATCTTTTTTGACAGCTATTTTAATAGTATTGCCAAAAAAAGATAGAGATCCTTTAAAGCCAACATCATATAGACCTATTTCTTTGTTGAACATGGACTATAAAATAATAGCAGGGATTTTATCTAATAGATTATCTAAATACTTACCAAAATTAATACATATGGACCAAACAGGATTTATTAAAAATAGACAATCGGCAGATAATGTAACTTGGTTACTTAGCATGATTCATCTGGCACAAAAGTGGGAAGAAATGAGTGTGGCAGTTGCTTTGGATGCAGAAAAAGCATTTGATAGATTGGAATGGATTTTTTATTTAAGGTATTGGAAAAATATGGATTCGGAGTATCTTTTATAAAATGGATTAAAACCTTAAATACTAATCCCAAAGCTAAAGTGGTGACAAATGGCCAAATTTCAGCATCATTTCAGTTAACAAGGTCAACGAGACAAGGTTGTCCATTATCACCTGCTTTATTTGTGTTGGCAATAGAACCATTAGCTGAATTAATTAGAACTGACTCAGATATTTTGGGTTTCAGAGTCTGTAACGTTCTCGCTTGGGTGTGACGTAACGCCGAGGTAAACGTCGAGATAAACCGGAGTAAATGAAAACAAGGTCGCAGTAAGATTAACCATTTACTGTTCACGCTTCACATTAACGTATGGTGAAAACTGTTGATAAAACAATACAAGATTGGTACAGTGTTTGTTTCCTTCTAAATATCACATTTACATTGTGAATACTTGCAAAGGTAAAACTACAATAACTACATTACATTAAAGTGCAGCATACAGTCAGAATCTAGCTGCTCCATTGACTGCTTTAAATACACTTCAACACAAACTATCCCGACTCTTTAACTAACGAAAACATAAACCTTAACGACCATCATTACTTTTAACAGAATCGGCGTTAACATTTTAACTCAACATATCGATTATCTAATGACTTACAGCGTTGCTTTCACTGTGTCTTTGGTGCGTAGAGAAAACTTTACCAGCGCTATGGCGGCACATGTGAGTGACCCCTACCCTTGCGTATATCTCAAACCGGTATTTTCCCACAAGACGCGGCGAACCCGGATGTGACGTCATCGCAGCCGCGATGTATTACAGACAAATAAATTGATTTAAACAATCCTAACTTTAACTAAAAAAATGCTAACAAATTACTAAGCGAAAATATTATAACTAAATAACTGCCATAAAGGCAGCACAGAGTCAATCAGGAAGAATATAAGATTAACTTATTTGCTGATGATGTTCTGCTTTATCTAACTAACCCATTGCATTTGTTGCGTAAATTATCGTCTCGATTGGAAGAATATGGAAAAATATCAGGGTACAAAATAAATAGGGATAAAAGTGAAATTCTACCCCTTATTAAAGGAGATTATAGTCAATGTCGATTAATAACTCGATTTAGATGGCCGATAAATGGTATAAAGTATTTAGGTATAAGAGATGACAAAGATATAAAGAATTTATATAAATTAAATTATTTGCCATAATTGAAAAAAATTCAAGAGGATCTTGATAAATGAATGATGTTACCAATAACATTAGTAGGTAGAGTCAATGGTGTAAAAATGAATATATTCCCTAGATTACAATATTTATTCCAAACACTACCAATACAATTACCGCAGAAGTTTTTTCAAGAGTTAAGTAAATGTCTGAGGAAGTTTCTTTGGAAAGGTAAGGTGTCAAGAATATCGTTGGAAAAATTGACATGGACATTTGACCTAGAAGGGTTACAATTACCAAATTTTAAGAATTATTACAAGGCAAATCAACTTAGATTTATTGCATCTCTTTTTGATGAAGATAAACTGGCATGGATTAGAATAGAATTAGATAAAATAGGAGAAAATATACCAGAAGATTTTTTATATAAATGGGAATGTAAATGGATACGGGAAAAGAAAGAATCTCCTATATTAAAACATTTGATTGATTTATGGAATAAGATAAATGTTGATGATGAGATAAAGAAATCTTTATTAGCAAAGAGACCTTTAATTCAAAATAAACTTATTCCTTTTACAATGGATAATCAACTTTTATATAACTGGTTTCAAAAAGGGATTAGATATATAGGAGACTGTTTTGAAGGAGATATATTAATGTCATTTGACCAATTAAAGAATAAATACAAAATATCAAATAACACTCTTTTTTGTTATTTCCAATTAAGGGCTTATTTAAGAGATAAACTGGGTCAAACAATGTTATTGCTGAAACCTAATGAAATAGAAACTTTAATTCATAAAGGAAAATTTTTAAAAATGTATAATTTGATTCAAAAACAGGCAATTAAACAAGGAATTCATAAGTCAAGACAAAAATGGGGAACTGATTTGAATATTAAAATTGATGAAACAAGTCGGTGAAGATTATGTCTTGACAGTATGACAAATACAACAAATGTTGGACTAAGATTAGTGCAATATAACTTTTTACATCAATTATATATTACACCACAAAAATTAAACAGAGTAAACCCAAATTTATCTGATCAATGTTTTCGATGTAATCAAGAAATTGGTACTTTTTTACACTCTACTTGGTCTTGTTTTAAAATTCAACCTTTTTGGACAAATTTAAGAGTTTTACCGGAACAAATTATTGGAACACAGCTTCCACACGACCCAATATTATTCTTACTCGGTGATATTGAAGGGATAAAACCAAAACCCAAATTGAACAAAGATCAGGAAGAATTTATAAAAATTGCATTGGCAGAAGCCAAAAAGGCTATTGCAGTTACTTGGAAATTGGATTTATACTTAAGTATAGATCATTGGAAGAATGAAATTTTCAGCTGCATTCCACTTGAAAAAATTACTTCTAATTTAAGAAATAAATATATTTCTGAAAATTTGGCGCCCTTATTTACAAAAGATAGGATTAAATATATAGGTGTTCCGAAGATAAAATTATTGATCATCTGGGGAAAGAAACAAATATATATTTTCAAGCTATTTTGAACTCCGTGGAGCATGTGGGGATCTTCCGATATCCAGGCACTCTTTCTTTCTTTCTTTTTTTCTTTTTTATCTTTCTTTTTTTTCTCTTTTTCTTATATATAGAGATATGTTGGGGGGGGGTTGATTTTTTTTTCTTTGTATTCTGTAACCTATTTGAAAATTCAATAAAAAAAATTAAAAAAGAAACCTGTGTGGATGAGTGTGTGCCTACGAAGACTTACCGTACATTCCCAAACCAAAAGCCATGGATTAACCAGGAGGTATGTCGTCTGCTGAAGGCTAGATCTATGGCATTGAAGTCTGGCAACCCAGGCCTGTACCAGAAAACCAGGTATGATTTGCGGAGGGCTATTTCAAGGGTGAAGAGACAATTTCGAACGTGGTTGGAAGCGATATCAGATACACAGACTTACATCAGATATAACTCTGGTAGGTTTTCCAAGACATTACTGCTTACAAAGGAAAACCCAGCAGTATGACTGGCAGCGACGTTTCACTCCCAGATCAACTCAACGCCTTCTATGGATGTGTGACAAGTTTTAGGATAAGACACCAAAGATCTGTTAAGTTCAAAAATTGTTTAAAAACCGTGAAAACACGTGTTAAAAAGGGCTAAAGTACTAAAAGGTAACACTCGACAATACACTGTCTGCCAACTAGCGAGGTGACTTTATGGGGGTGGCCGACCCGAGCTAAGGGGGAGGGGGGTGTTAACATTCCTCTCCTCACAGGATGACTCTTGTTTCCGTTTGCCAGGTGAGTCCATACTGCCACAATTTGCACGCTTCTGGCACTCTTTGCTAGTCACGGTTAACACCCGTCCCATGGTGATAACCATACCCTGTTTAAAGGAGCCTTGCTCGACGGTCTGATTCCTCTAATTTTGCAGCTGGCTTGAAAATGTTCTCCACTTCTATATCGGTAGCAGTGCGGGCAGCGTCCATTTCTTGAAAGAGAAGAAGTGGCAGAGTTTGACGATGATGGCACGTCGGAATTGTTGCGGCTGAGAGAGAAAATTGCAGACTTGACCGAGGGTACAGATAATGGAGCAGCACCAGCCGGGGAAAGTGTGGAAAGGGCAGGGCCACGGAGAGAAGTAGAGGGACAAAGAACTGTGAAGAAAGGGAAATTGAGCAGCTCACCCCTGTTAATGCTACTGTTCATGAGTCTCAGTACCAGTCTCGAACTACCGTGAGCCCACAAGTCAGCAGGCGGCCCTCAGTCAGTGCTCAGCCGCAGCAGCCAAGCCCATGCCGGCACAAAGAGGTCAAAATCTCTGGCCAAATAGGCGAACCAGGCCAAAAGGATAAACTGATATTCTCCAGCTTTGCTCAGCAGATTGAGAATGGACTGAACAGAGGTTATCCTGAAATAGAAATAGTAGATGCGGTAGTTAGAGCTCTTTCTCCAGGCTCACAGTTATGCAGCTATTTGGAAGGAAGGAAGACCCAACCTGACTCTCCCCACACTCCGACGCTTCCTGCGCTCCCACTTCCAAGAAAAGAGCGCCACAGAGCTTTACAAGCAGCTAGCTTCTGAAGCACAGAACAGCAAAGAAACCCCTCAGAGTTTTCTCATGCGGGTTCTAGATTTGAGGCAGAAAGTGCTGTTTGCTTCCCAAGAGTCAGAATCTGGGCTTAGGTATGATCCAGCTTTACTCCAGTGCATGTGTTTACACACATTATTTACTGGTCTCCAGAATGACAGTATCAGGATAGACATGCAGCCTCTCCTCCTTGATACTGAGACCTCAGATGAGCTTTTGTTAGAGGGGTTAAACATCGCCTGTGCTAATGAGACGAAAGAAGAAACAAAAATAAGTTTAACCCCTCACAGTCAGCAACAAGTGTAAGAAGCGTAGTGCAGTCAGAGGGTAGGCCACCTGCTACGTGCCGGGTGAAGGAAGACAAGACAAACTCTCCAATTCCTCCCGCTTCTCTCTCTCCAATTACTCCTCCACATCGTTAAGGTAAGACAATAATGTTCTTACCGCTTGTTTTGCGTCTTGGATCACTGATTTTGACTCCAGCGAAATGCCTTTAATAAAGCGTGATTCCCGACTAGGAGACCAAATCCAGTTACACCCGTCACTCTGGTCTCCCGAGCGGTGTCTGAAAAACCGCGGTGCTGTCCGGTTAAAATGTCCCCGCCCCAGGGCTGCTCCTCAGCATTGTGTTCTAAAACCCTTCTGTCCACTTCCCTGCAGCAGACCCTATCTGTTACTCGGATACCTGGCCGCCTTGTTTGTTCAGCTCTTAAAGGTACATTGTCTACTAATTGTCCTTTTGTTTCCATTTGGGTTTAAATATCTGGGCTTTCTTATTGGCCTTTCGTAGGCCGGGAGAATGAAGAGCGTGTCCCTGTAAGGTTAGGTTGGAATAATTCGGGCAGTGGGCGAATCAGCCCTCTTGTGCTTTTTGATCTCGCCACTTGAGATTCAATTTCACGCGACCCTCCCACTTTGAACTGGCCCACGCCTTCATTAACCAGGTCCACCACTTGCCTTTGTTGAATCTTGCCCCTCTTGACATGGGATATCCGGTTTGTGGGGGTTTAGCAAGGGTTAATCGGGGTGTGCTTAGGGTTTGTGGGGCTGAAGCCCGGGCTAATCGGGAAGTACCTAGGGTTTGTGGGGGTGTGTGCCCCTTTTGGACTTTAGGATTAGGTTTGAGTGTTGGGCTGGTGATGCACCATCAATAACTCACGCTGAGACTTAGGAAGTGAGATATCGGCTTTTATTGACTGGAAGAATAAACAGCACTACATCCTGGGGAAAATGAGGGAGAGCAGCAGCCCACAGTCGCCTTTATACAGGGGTCTGTGGGAGGAGCCACAGGAGCAGTCAGACAGGTATATCTAGTTCACCACATTCACCCCCCCCCCCCCTTTGTTTAAAAAAAAGTCCCAAAGTATATTTACAGGTTAAGTCTATCAGGTGGTCGAATCATTCGCTGCGATCTACACAGCTCCGGCTGCAATTGCACAGGTGCCGGAGGTGGTGTTTGCACCGGAGGCGGAGAGTGGGTTGGTTCTGTCCCAACTGGAGGTGTCAGGGATCCCTCGCGTGTGTGCAAGGTCCCCGGAATAGACGCGTACGAGATGCCCGGTACATGAGCGTCGTGAGGAGTCTGGGTGTGGCACGGTGTGTGCGGTGTCACCTCGGGTACAGGGTTCATAGTTACCGTGGAATGTTCGGGGTAGTGGTCTGCTGCTCCGGCGGGCGCCAGGTCGCGGACAGAGACCGTGTCCTCCCGCCCATCAGGCAAGACCACGTAGGCATACTGGGGGTTAGCACGCAGGAGGTGAACCCTCTCGACCAGCGGTGAGTACTTATTACTCCTCGCATGTTTACGTAGCAGCACTGGCCCCGGGGACGTCAGCCAAACTGGTAGGGTGGTCCCAGTGACAGACTTCCTGGGAAAAGAGAATAGGCGCTCGTGAGGGGTGGCATTAGTGGACGTACACAACAGGGAGCGGATAGAGTGGAGTGCCTCAGGGAGGACCTCCTGCCATCGGGAGACCGGCAACCCTTTTGACTTAAGGGCTAAAAGTGTGGCCTTCCACACTGTGGCATTCTCCCTCTCCACCAGGCCATTCCCCCGGGGATTATAACTCGTGGTTCGACTAGTAGCAATGCCCCTAGCTAGCAGGAACCGGCGCAACTCGTCACTCATAAAGGAGGACCCTCTATCACTGTGGACATAGCAGGGATATCCGAACAGAGTGAAGAGCTGGCGCAGGGCTTTTATGACCGATGTGGTAGTAGTGTCGGGGCAGGGAACGGCAAAGGGGAATCGCGAGTACTCGTCAATAATACTGAGAAAATAGACATTGCGGTCGGTGGAGGGAAGGGGGCCCTTAAAGTCAACACTCAGTCGCTCAAAAGGGCGGGTGGCCTTGACAAGTTGCGCCGTGTCAGGACGGTAGAAGTGCGGTTTGCACTCAGCGCAGATCTGGCAGTCCCTGGTCATCATCCTGATGTCCTCCAGGGAGTACGGCAGGTTCCGGGCTTTAATGAAATGGTAAAATCGGGTGACCCCCGGATGGCAAAGATGGGCATGAAGGGCATACAGCTGGTCGAGCTGGGCACTAGCACACGTTCCCCGGGATAGGGCATCAGGGGGCTCATTGAGTCTGCCAGGCCGGTACAGGATATCATAATTGTAGGTGGAGAGTTCTATTCTCCATCGCAAAATTTTATCATTTTTGATCTTGCCCCGCTGTTGGTTGCTGAACATGAACGCAACCGAGCGCTGGTCGGTCAGCAAGGTGAACCTTTTGCCGGCGAGATAGTGCCTCCAGTGCCTAATAGCTTCCACTATGGCCTGGGCTTCTTTCTCCACCGCGGAGTGCCGAAGTTCAGAGCCTTGAAGGGTACGAGAAAAAAACGCCACTGGTCTGCCTTCCTGATTGAGGGTAGCAGCCAGCGCGACGTCAGAGGCGTCACTCTCTACTTGGAAGGGAATGGTCTCGTCCACCGCATGCATCGTTGCTTTGGCAATGTCCCCTTTAATGCAGCTGAAGGCCGCGCGGGCCTCGGCAGAGAGGGGAAAAGTGGTAGACCTGACCAGGGGGCGGGCCTTGTCTGCGTAATGGGGGACCCATTGGGCGTAATAGGAAAAAAAACCCAGGCACCGCCGGAGGGCCTTGAGAGTGGTGGGAAGAGGGAGTTCTAACAGGGGGCGCATACGGTCGGGGTCAGGGCCAATGACCCCGTTCTCCACGACATACCCAAGGATAGCGAGTCGGGTGGTTCCGAACACACACTTGTCCTTGTTATAAGTAAGGTTCAAAGCTTCGGCCACTTGGAAAAACCGTTGGAGGTTGGCGTCATGATCCGACCAGTCGCGACCACAGATGGTGATGTTATCTAGATAGGGAAATGTGGCCTTCAGTTTGTACTGGTCCACCATCCGGTCCATCTCCCTCTGGAAGACTGAGACCCCATTTGTGACACCAAATGGGACGCGCAGGAAGTGATAGAGCCTGCCACCCGCCTCGAAGGCGGTGTAGGGGCGGTCCTCTTAGCGGATGGGGAGCTGGTGATAAGCGGATTTCAGATCTATTGTCGAGTACACCTTGTACTGAGCTATCTGGTTGACCATATCCGCGATGCGGGGAAGGGGGTACGCGTCAAGCTGCGTGAATCTATTGATGGTCTGGCTATAGTCCACAACCATCCTATTTTTCTGCCCATTCCGAACAACAACCACCTGGGACCGCCATGGGCTTGTGCTCGGCTCAATGATCCCCTCCCCGAGCAGCCGCTGCACCTCTGAATGAATAAAGGCCCTGTCCCCCGCGCTGTACCTCCTGCTTTTAGTCGCCACCGGTTTACAGTCGGGGGTCAGGTTGGTGAACAGCGATGGGGGAGGGATCTTGAGGGTGGAGAGGCTGCAAGTAGTGTCAGTAGCACAGCTATGCTGGGCGGGATGTGTGGTTCGGTGTGTATGTGCGTGTGGTAACGGAGTATATGGTGAAGTCCCACCAAACTGAGGATTCCTGACAGTGAGCGGTGGGAGGGGCCCGTCATATGCCATAGTCACACTTTTGAGATGGCTCTGGTAGTCAAGCCCCAACAGCACAGTCGAGGCATGACCAGGAACGCAAAGTCCCGATACTCTGTGCCCTGCACCACCAATGTCGCTACACAACCCACCCGGATGCCTGTGGAATGCGACCCAGAAGCCAAGGTGATCCTGTGACTTACCGGCTGTGTCACGAGTCCACAGCGTTGCACTGTGGCCGGGTCAATAAAACTCACAGTGCTGCCCGTGTCAAACAGGCAGCGAGTCCTGTGCCCCTCCACCAGGATATCCATCATCGACCTTGCGAGCTGGTGCGGAGCGCTTTGATCGAGGGTCACGGAAGCCAGCGCTGAATGGGGCGAGTCGGGGGCGGGGCCTGGTGACGCCGGCAAAGATGGCCGCTCACATCCGGGCATGCAATATGGCGGCTCCCAGGTCGCACACGGGTAGGTAGGGGCGGGGCATGGTGACGCCGGCAAAGATGGCCGCTCACATCCGGGCATGCGAGATGGCGACTCCCAGGTCGCACACGGGTAGGTAGGGGCGGGGCCTGGTGACGCCGGCAAAGATGGTTGTCCACATCCGGGCATGCAAAATGGCGGCCCCCAGGTCTCAGACGCAGCGCTGCTCGACCCCGGGCGCGGTTTAGATTTACAGACCTTGGCGAAATGGCCCTTCTTCCCGCAGCTGGAACAAGTCGCTTCGCGAGCCGGGCAGCTGTTTCTGGGATGTTTCTGAAGCCCACAAAAGTAACAGAGTTTTATACCTGGCGAATTCGAGGAGTTCGTGATACCGCGACTGGCAGCGGCGTTGGCGAATTCGCTCGCAGGAACCGGGGAATCGTGCGGCTGGAGCGCCTCGGCGTACAGCTGCGCAGCCTCCAATGTATCGGCCGTCTCTATCGCTGAGCGTAAGGTAAGATCAGCTTTTTCCAGCAGCCGCTGGCGCAAATACACTGACCGGACTCCAGTCACAAAAGCGTCTCGGACCAAGAGTTCCGTATGCTGTTCCGCTGTGAGCGTTTGGCAGTCACAAGTCCGCGCAAGTGCCTGTAGTTCTCGGAGAAATTCAGCAGTCGACTCCGTAGGCCGCTGTTTTCGTGTTGCCAAGCGTTGCCGGGCATAAACTGCGTTCACCGGCCGCAGGTACTGTCTTTTGAGGGCGTCAAGCGCCCCCTCGTAGGTCGAGAGGTCCCTGATGAATGAATAAACTTTTGGGGCGACCCTCGAGAGGAGAAGTCTGAGCCTAACAGCTGAGTCGGTGGCACGAACCTCCTCCAAGTATGATTGGAAGCATACAAGCCAGTGTTCAAAGGCAAGAGCTGCGTCAGGGTCCTGGGGGTCCAAATCTAAACGTTCTGGGCGTAAAACGGTTTCCATGTTTTAACTTCCAGTCAATAAAATTGATGCACCATCAATAACTCACGCTGAGACTTAGGAAGCGAGATATCGGCTTTTATTGACTGGAAGAATAAACAGCACTACATCCTGGGGAAAATGAGGGAGAGCAGCAGCCCACAGTCGCCTTTATACAGGGGTCTGTGGGAGGAGCCACAGGAGCAGTCAGACAGGTATATCTAGTTCACCACAGCTGGTGGATGTATATATTGGGTTTGTGGGGGTTTAGCAAGGGTTAATCAGGGTGTGCTTAGGGTTTGTGGGGCTGAAGCCCGGGCTAATCGGGAGGTACCTAGGGTTTGTGGGGGTGTGTGTCCCTTTTGGACTTTAGGATTAGGTTTGAGTGTTGGGCTGGTGATGCACCATCAATAACTCACGCTGAGACTTAGGAAGCGAGATATCGGCTTTTATTGATTGGAAGAATAAACAGCACTACATCCTGGGGAAAATGAGGGAGAGCAGCAGCCCACAGTCGCCTTTATACAGGGGTCTGTGGGAGAAGCCACAGGAGCAGTCAGACAGGTATATCTAGTTCACCACAGCTGGTGGATGTATATATTGGGTTTGTGGGGGTTTAGCAAGGGTTAATCGGGGTGTGCTTAGGGTTTGTGGGGCTGAAGCCAGGGCTAATCGGGAAGTGCCTAGGGTTTGTGGGGGTGTGTGCCCCTTTTGGACTTTAGGATTAGGTTTGAGTGTTGGACCGGTGGATGTATATGTTTGGCTGGGAGAGGTTAGGCTGCAGAGTTTTGAGTATGAGCTGGTATGGCGGCTAGGCTTATATAGGGAAGTCAGGTTAATCTGGTCCATACCTTTCATTATCGCGGTCCGACCCCACTTGGTTCAACGAACCGGATGTGCACTGGGACACATCGTCAGTAATGCACCCTCGGATCATCAGGTGTATCGGGCCTTTAATCATAATACACCCTCCCTGAAGTGGCCCCAGCAAAGCTGATCAGACTTGGCTTGTGTATTTCCCATGGACCAGACCATGAAAGGCATGTAATTCTGAGGGTAATGCTATTTCTAAGGGTATATAACTGGTGGTGTGGGGTGAGTTTAGCCCCCTGGCGGGAAGAGCATCCGTGTTTACGGGTTGTGAAGATGTTAGTTTCAGGGCAGCCTAGCTTTTTAGGCCTCATTTAGGCCGTACGGAGAATAAGTCTGCAGTGTTTCAATCCATCTCCTCTCTGCTCTTTTTCTTTGGGTGTTTGACCAGTTTATGTTAGTTTCCAGGCCTAATATTTTTAAGGAGTACGTCCCATGCTCCTGGAAGTGCCTGCTAACTGGTCTGTTTTGGTTTTCCCTTCTGATGTTACTGAGGTGTCCCGTGAGTCTGGTTCTCAAGCTGTTGCCCGTCTCCCCGATGTATATAATATGGCATTCTGTGCACAGGATTGCATATACTACATTCTTTTGTTCACAAGTTATCCTCTGCTCTATCTCGGCCCACTTTCCTGTGGCTCTGTTGTGTATGCTTTTTGAAATTCTCAGGTATGTGCATGCCCTGCAGTTTCCCACCTCACAGTTTGGCGCTGCTCGTACTTTGGTACTGACTAGTATGTCTTTCAGATTCCTACCCCTTTTGAAGGCTGAGACAATGGTGTATTATCCCAGTGTCCCCACTTCCGTTTTCAGTTCCTCAAAGCGTGTTTTGACCATCCTGTGAATATTCACTGCCATCACACTGTATCCCGTTATCAAGGGTAGTTTCCGTGTTGTGATGTTCTGTGGTCGGGGATTTGTGATACTTTTCAGAAAGTCAGATTTAATGTGCCTAAGTCTCCTTCTGCTGTAGCCCCTGTGTCTAAGTGCAGAGAAGAGGATGTTTGTGGCCTGGTGGAAGTCCTCCGGCCTAGTGCAAATGCGGTGAGACCGGGTCAGCTGTCCCTTGACAATGCCTCTGAAGGTGTGTTTGGGATGGTGGCTCCCTGTGTGTAGGAGGGTGTGTGTGTCTGTGGTTTTAAAGAATACCTTGGTCGCTAGTTTTCAGTTGCCATTTTCTGGTGCTAGTTTAAACACTGTAGTGTCCAGGAAGTCAATCTTCTCCCTATTGGTTATGGCTTTAACCTTAATGGATGGATGATGAGTGTTTAGGATTTGAATAAATTCCTCTAATTCCCCCTCTGAGTGTGTCCACACTCCCCGGATGTCATCCAGGTATCTATAGAGACACATGGGTTTTTATAGGGCATTTTGGATAGACTGTTTCCTCCCACCTAGCCATGTATATATTGGCATAGGCTGAAGCAAACTTCTTTCCCATTGCCGTGCCCTTGACTTGTAGATAGAATTTACCATCGAATTCAAAGTCATTTTTAGTCAGGCTGAGGTGAAGGAGTTCTAGCAAGGCCTCGTCCGGTCTCCATAGCTGAGGGTTCTTCCGTAGGATGTCCCTCACTGCCTCTATACCCCTGTCCGTTTCGATATTGGTGTACAGGCTTTCAATGTCCATGGTGAAGAGTATGGCCCCAGGGGGCACTGACATGGAATTGACTATCCGGACAAAGTGATACGTGTCCTTGATGTAGCTGGGGTGTTTCTGTGAGAGTGGATTAAGGCAGGCATCAATGAACTCCGCTATCCCGTATGACTCACTGCTGCAGTCTGACACGATGGGCCTGCCAGGTGGAATTTCCCCCGGAACAGTCCACGAGTCTGGCCATAGCGGACCTGTCAATGTGACAGGACACTACAGTGTGGGTGTGTTGTCCACAGCGGGCATCGACAGAACACCAACAGGTCGTACTGTCGACAGTGGAACTGTCATTGCGACAGGACACCACCAGGTGGGAGTCATCTCCACACAGGACCTGCCCTTGCGACAGGGCACCACTATGTGGCAGCGTTGTCCACAACTAATCTGTCATTATGACAGGGCACCACTATGTGGCAGTGTTGTCCACAACTAATCTGTCATTATGACAGGACACCACTATGTGGCAGTGTTGTCCACAACTAATCTGTCATTATGACAGGGCACCACTATGTGGCAGTGTTGTCCACAACTAATCTGTCATTATGACAGGGCACCACTATGTGGCAGCGTTGTCCACAACTAACCTGTCATTATGACAGGGCACCACTATGTGGCAGTGTTGTCCACAACTAATCTGTCATTATGACAGGACACCACTATGTGGCAGTGTTGTCCACAACTAACCTGTCATTATGACAGGGCACCACTATGTGGCAGTGTTGTCCACAACTAATCTGTCATTATGACAGGGCACCACTATGTGGCAGTGTTGTCCACAACTAATCTGTCATTATGACAGGGCACCACTATGTGGCAGCGTTGTCCACAACTAACCTGTCATTATGACAGGGCACCACTATGTGGCAGTGTTGTCCACAACTAATCTGTCATTATGACAGGACACCACTATGTGGTAGTGTTGTCCACAACTAATCTGTCATTATGACAGGGCACCACTATCTGGCAGTGTTGTCCACAACTAATCTGTCATTATGACAGGACACCATAATGTGGGAGTGTTGTCCACATGTGATGTATCATTATGGCAAGACACAATCAGGTGGGAGTATTGTCTATGGCCGAACTGTCATTCTGGCAGTACAGCACAAGGTGGGATTGTTGTCCAGAAGAGATCAGTCCTTGAAGCAGGACACCAGCAGGTGGGACTGCTGTCCACATCTGAACTGACATCAAGGCAGGACACCACGACATGGGAATGTTATGCACAGAGGACAGGTCATTGTGGCAGGACACAATGTGGCTAACCGTAACCCTAACCCTAACAACCCTCGCATTAGGGTTAGGTTGAGATTATGCGGGCAGTGGACGAATCAGCCCTCTTGTGCTTTCTGAACTTGTCACTTGAGATTCAGTTTCACGCGACCCTACCACTTTGTTCTGGCCCACACCTTCATTAACCAGGTTCAACACTTGCCTTTGTTGAATCTTGTCCCTCCTGACATAGAACATTGGGGTTATGGGGGTTTAGCAAAGGTTAATCGAGGTGTGCTTAGGGTTTGTGGGGCTGAAGACAGGGTTAATCAGGACGTGTGTAGGGTTTGTGGGGGTGTGTGCCTCTTTTGGATTTTAGGATTGGGTTTGAGTGTTGGGCTGCTGGATGTATATGTTTGGCAGGGAGAGGTAAGGCTGCAGAGTTTTGAGTGGTGCTATGGCGGGTGGGCTGGTATGGTGAAGCCAGGCTAATCTGGCCCATGCCTTTCATTATCGTGGTCCGACACCACTTGGTTCAAGGAACCGGGTGCGCGCTGGGGCACATCTTCAGTAATGCATCCTTGGATAGTCAGGTGTTTCGGGCCTTTAATCATCCGACATCCTCCCCGAGGTGGCCCAGCCAAAGTAGATCACACTTGGCTTGTGTAATTCCCACGGACCAGATAATGAGAGGCATGTAATTCTGAGGGAAATGATATTTTTAAACATCATTACCTGGCATCTGTATGCCTTGGATTGCATGGGATTAATTGACAGTGATTACTGGGCATTCAGCAGAACTGCACCTGAGTTTAGCACTGACTTGTCTGTCGTCCCATCTTGGGTTTAATTTACTGGTTCTCTCTCGCCTTGTGTGTATCTGGGCTTTCTTATTGGCACTTTTTAGACCGGGAGAATGAAGAGCGTGTCACTGTAAGGTTAGGTTGAGATTATGGGGGCAGTGGGCGAATCAGCCCTCTTGTGCTTTTTGATCTCGTCACTTGAGATTCAGTTTCACGCGACCCTGCCACTTTGAACTGGCCCACGCCTTCATTAACCAGGTCCAACACTTGCCTTTGTTGAATCTTGCCCCTCTTGACATTGGATATCCGGTTTGTGAGGGTTTAGCAAGGGTTAGTCGGGGTGTGCTTAGGGTTTGTGGGGGTTTAGCAAGTGTTAATCGGGGTGTGTTTAGGGTTTGTGGGGCCGAAGCCAGGGCTAATCAAGAAGTGCCTAGTGTTTGTGGGGGTGTGTCCCTTTTGGACTTTAGGATTAGGTTTGAGTGTTGGACCGGTGGATGTATATGTTTGGCTGGGAGAGGTTAGGCTGCCGAGTTTTGAGTATGGGCTGGTATGGAGGCTAGGCTTATATAGGGAAGTCAGGTTAATCTGCATTAGGGTTGGGTTAGGGTTAGGGTTAGGTTGGAATTATTCGGGCAGTGGGCGAATTAGCCCTCTTGTGCTTTTTGATCTCGTCACTTGAGATTCAGTTTCACGCGACCCTGCCTCTTTGAACTGGCCCACGCCTTCATTAACCAGGTCCAACACTTGTCTTTGTTGAATCTTGCCCCTCTTGACATAGGATATCCGGTTTGTGGGGGTTTAGCCAGGGCTAATCGGGAAGTGCCTAGGGTTTGTGGGGGGGTGTGTCCCTTTTGGACTTTAGGATTAGGTTTGAGTGTTGGACTGGTGGATGTATATATCGGTTTGTGGGGGTTTAGCAAGGGTTAATCGGGGTGTGCTTAGGGTTTGTGGGGCTGAAGTCAGGGTTATTCGGGAAGTGCCTAGGGTTTGTGGGGGTGTGTGGGTTAGGGTTAGGGTTAGGATTAGGGTTAGGATCAAGGGGTCAGGGGGTCAAGGGTTAGGGTTAGGGTTAGGTTAAGATTATGCGGGCAGTGGGCAAAAAAGTCCCCTCGTGCTTTTTGATCTCGCCACTTGAGATTCAATTTCACGCGTCCCTGCCACTTTGAACTGGCCCACGCCTTCATTAACCAGGTCCAACACTTGCCTTTATTGAAACTTGCCACTCTTAACATTGGATATCCAGTTTATGGGGGTTTAACAAGTATTAATCAGGGTGTACTTAGGGTTTGTGGTGCCGAAGCCAAGGTTAATCGGGAAGTACCTAGCGCTTGAGGGGTGTGTACCCCTTCTGGACTTTCGGATTAAGTTTAAATTTTGGGCTGGTGAATGTATATGTTTGACTAAGTTAGGGTGAAATTATGCGGGCAGTGGGCAAATCAGCCCTCTTGTGTTTTCTGTTCTCACCACTTGAGATTCAGTTTCACGCGACCCTGCCACTTTGAATAGGCCCACGCCTTCACTAACCAAATCCAACACTTACCCCTGTTGAAATTTGCCCCTCTTGACACGGGACACTGGGTCTGTGGGGCTTTAACAAGGGTCAATCAGAGTGTGCTTTGGGTTTGTGCGGCTGAAGCCAGAGTTAATCGGGAAGTGCCTAAAGTTTGTGGGGGTGTGCACCCCATCTGTACTTTAGGATTAGGTTTAAATTTTAGGCTAGTGGATATATATGTTTGACTAAATTACATTGAAATTATGCAGGCAGTGGGCAAACCAGCCCTCCTGTGCTTTTTGATCTCGCCACCTGAGATTCAGTTTCACACGACCGTGCCACTTTAAACTGGCCCACGCCTTCACCAACCATGCCCAACACTTACTCCTGTTGAAATTTACCCCTCTTAACATGGGACACTAAGTCTGTGGGGGTTTAGCAAGGGTCAATCAGGGTGTGCTTTGGGTTTGTGCGGCTGAAGCCAGGGTTAATCGGGAAATGCCTAAAATTTGTGGGGGTGTATACCCCATCTAGACTTTAAGATCAGATTTGAGTTTTGGACTGGTGGATATATATGTTTGACTAAGTTAGGTTAAAATTATGCGGGCAGTGGGCAAATCAGCCCTCCTGTGCTTTTTGACCTCATCACGAGATTCAACTCTACACGACCCTACCACTTTGAATTGGCCCACGCCTTCACCAACCAAATCCAACACTTTCCCCTGTTGAAATTTACCCCTCTTGACATGGGACACTGAGTCTATGGGGGTTTAGCAAGGGTCAATCAGGGTGTGCTTTGGGTTTGTGGGGCTGAAGCCAGGGCTAATCGGGAAGTGCCTAGGGTTTGTGGGGGTGTGTGCCCCTTTTGGACTTTAGGATTAGGTTTGAGTGTTGGACTGGTGGATGTATATATCGGTTTGTGGGGGTTTAGCAAGGGTTAATCGGGGTGTTCTTAGGGTTTGTGGGGCTGAAGCCAGGGCTAATCGGGAAGTGCCTAGGGTTTGTGGGGGTGTGTGTCCCTTTTGGACTTTAGGATTAGGTTTGAGTGTAGGGCTGGTGGATGTACATGTTTGGCTGGGAGAGGTTAGGCTGCAGAGTTTTGAGTATTAGCTGGTATGGCGGCTAGGCTTATATAGGGAAGTCAGGTTAATCTGGTTCACGCCTTTCATTATCGCGGTCCGACCCCACTTGGTTCAACGAACCGGGTGTGCACTGGGACACATCGTCAGTAATGCACCCTCGGATCATCAGGTGTATCGGGCCTTTAATCATAATACACCCTCCCTGAAGTGGCCCCACCAAAGCTGATCAGACTTGGCTTGTGTATTTCCCATGGACCAGACAATGAAAGGCATGTAATTCTGAGGGTAGTGCTATTTCTAAGGGTATATAACTGGTGGTGTGGGGTGGGTTTAACCCCCTGGCGAGAAGAGCATCTGTGTTTATGGGCTGTGAAGATGTTAATTGGCTGCGAAGATGTTAATTTCAGGGCAGCCTAGCTTTTTAGGCCTCATTTAGGCCGTACGGAGAATAAGTCTGCAGTGTTTCAATCCATCTCCTCTCTGCTCTTTTTCTTTGGGCGTTTGACCAGTTTATGTTAGTTTCCAGGCCTAATATTTTTAAGGAGTACGTCCCATGCTCCTGGAAGTGCCTGCTAACTGGTCTGTTTTGGTTTCCCCTTCTGATGTTACTGAGGTGTCCCGTGAGTCTGGTTCTCAAGCTGTTGCCCGTCTCCCCGATGAATATAATATGGCATTCTGTGCACAGGATTGCATATACTACATTCTTTTGTTCACAAGTTATCCTCTGCTCTACCTCGGCCCACTTTCCTGTGGCTCTGTTGTGTATGCTTCTTGAAATTCTCAGGTATGTGCATGCCCTGCAGTTTCCCACCTCACAGTTTGGCGCTGCTCGTACTTTGGTACTGACTAGTATGTCTTTCAGATTCCTACCCCTTTTGAAGGCTGAGACAATGGTGTATTATCCCAGTGTCCCCACTTCCGTTTTCAGTTCCTCAAAGCGTGTTTTGACCATCCTGTGAATATTCACTGCCATCACACTGTATCCCGTTATCAAGGGTAGTTTCCGTGTTGTGATGTTCTGTGGTCGGGGATTTGTGATACTTTTCAGAAAGTCAGATTTAATGTGCCTAAGTCTCCTTCTGCTGTAGCCCCTGTGTCTAAGTGCAGAGAAGAGGATGTTTGTGGCCTGGTGGAAGTCCTCCGGCCTAGTGCAAATGCGGTGAGACCGGGTCAGCTGTCCCTTGACAATGCCTCTGAAGGTGTGTTTGGGATGGTGGCTCTCTGTGTGTAGGAGGGTGTGTGTGTCTGTGGTTTTAAAGAATACCTTGGTAGCTAGTTTTCGGTTGCCACTTTCTGGTGCTAGTTTAAACACTGTAGTGTCCAGGAAGTCAATCTTCTCCCTATTTGTTATGGCTTTAACCTTAATGGATGGGTGATGAGTGTTTAGGATTTGAATAAATTCCTCTAATTCCCCCTCTGAGTGTGTCCACACTCCCCAGATGTCATCCAGGTATCTATAGAGACACATGGGTTTTTTGGGGCACTTTGGATAGACTGTTTCCTCCCACCTAGCCATGTATATATTGGCATAGGCTGGAGCAAACTTCTTTCCCATTGCCGTGCCCTTGACTTGTAGGTAGAATTTACCATCGAATTCAAAGTCATTTTTAGTTAGGCTGAGGTGAAGGAGTTCTAGCAAGGCCTCGTCCGGTCTCCCTAGCTGAGGGTTCTTCCGTAGGATGTCCCTCACTGCCTCTATACCCCTGTCCGTTTCGATATTGGTGTACAGGCTTTCAATGTCCATGGTGAAGAGTATGGCCCCAGGGGGCACTGACATGGAATTGACTATCCGGACAAAGTGATACGTGTCCTTGATGTAGCTGGGGTGTTTCTGTGAGAGTGGATTAAGGCAGGCATCAATGAACTCCGCTATCCCGTATGACTCACTGCTGCAGTCTGACACGATGGGCCTGCCAGGTGGAATTTCCCCTGGAACAGTCCACGAGTCTGGCCATAGCGGACCTGTCAATGTGACAGGACACTACAGTGTGGGTGTGTTGTCCACAGCGGGCATCGACAGAACACCAACAGGTCGGACTGTCGACAGTGGAACTGTCATTGCGACAGGACACCACCAGGTGGGAGTCATCTCCACACAGGACCTGCCCTTGTGACAGGGCACCACTATGTGGCAGCGTTGTCCACAACTAATCTGTCATTATGACAGGACACCATAATGTGGCACTGTTGTCCACAACTAATCTGTCATTATGACAGGACACCATAATGTGGCACTGTTGTCCACAACTAACCTGTCATTATGACAGGGCACCACTATGTGGCACTGTTGTCCACAACTAATCTGTCATTATGACAGGACACCATAATGTGGGAGTGTTGTCCACATGTGATGTATCATTATGGCAAGACACAATCAGGTGGGAGTATTGTCTATGGCCGAACTGTCATTCTGGCAGTACAGCACAAGGTGGGATTGTTGTCCAGAAGAGATCAGTCCTTGAAGCAGGACACCAGCAGGTGGGACTGCTGTCCACATCTGAACTGACATCACGGCAGGACACCACGACGTGGGAACGTTATGCACAGAGGACAGGTCATTGTGGCAGGACACAATGTGGCTAACCGTAACCCTAACCCTAACAACCCTCGCATTAGGGTTAGGTTGAGATTATGCGGGCAGTGGACGAATCAGCCCTCTTGTGCTTTCTGATCTTGTCACTTGAGATTCAGTTTCATGCCACCCTGCCACTTTGTTCTGGCCCACGCCTTCATTAACCAGGTTCAACACTTGCCTTTGTTGAATCTTGTCCCTCCTGACATAGGACATTGGGGTTATGGGGGTTTAGCAAAGGTTAATCGGTGTGTGCTTAGGGTTTGTGGGGCTGAAGACAGGGTTAATCGGGACGTGTGTAGGGTTTGTGGGGGTGTGTGCCTCTTTTGGATTTTAGGATTAGGTTTGAGTGTTGGGCTGCTGGATGTATATGTTTGGCTGGGAGAGGTAAGGCTGCAGAGTTTTGAGTGGTGCTACGGCGGGTGGGCTGGTATGGTGAAGCCAGGCTAATCTGGCCCATGCCTTTCATTATCGTGGTCCGACACCACTTGGTTCAAGGAACCGGGTGCGCGCTGGGGCACATCTTCAGTAATGCATCCTTGGATAGTCAGGTGTTTCGGGCCTTTAATCATCCGACTTACTCCCCGAGGTGGCCCAGCCAAAGTAGATCACACTTGGCTTGTGTAATTCCCACGGACCACATAATGAGAGGCATGTAATTCTGAGGGTAATGATATTTTTAAACATCATTACCTGGCATCTGTATGCCTTGGATTGCATGGGATTAATTGACAGTGATGACTGGGCATTCAGCAGAACTGCACCTGAGTTTAGCACTGACTTGTCTGTCGTCCCATCTTGGGTTTAATTTACTGGTTCTCTCTCGCCTTGTGTGTATCTGGGCTTTCTTATTGGCACTTTTTGTACCGGGAGAATGAAGAGCGTGTCACTGTAAGGTTAAGTTGAGATTATTCGGGCAGTGGGCGAATCAGCCCTCTTGTGCTTTTTGATCTCGTCACTTGAGATTCTGATGTTACTGAGGTGTCCCGTGAGTCTGGTTCTCAAGCTGTTGCCCGTCTCCCCGATGTATATAATATGGCATTCTGTGCACAGGATTGCATATACTACATTCTTTTGTTCACAAGTTATCCTCTGCTCTACCTCGGCCCACTTTCCTGTGGCTCTGTTGTGTATGCTTTTTGAAATTCTCAGGTATATGCATGCCCTGCACTTTCCCACCTCACAGTTTGGCGCTGCTCGTACTTTGGTACTGACTAGTATGTCTTTCAGATTCCTACCCCTTTTGAAGGCTGAGACAATGGTGTATTGTCCCAGTGTCCCCACTTCCGTTTTCAGTTCTTCAAAGCGTGTTTTGACCGTCCTGTGAATATTCACTGCCATCCCACTATATCCCGTTATCAAGGGTAGTTTCCGTGTAGTGATGTTCTGTGGTCGGGGATTTGTGATACTTTTCAGAAAGTCAGATTTAATGTGCCTGTCTCCTTCTGCTGTAGCCCCTGTGTCTAAGTGCAGAGAAGAGGATGGTTGTGGCCTGGTGGAAGTCCTCCGGCCTAGTGCAAATGCGGTGAGACCGGGTCAGCTGTCCCTTGACAATGCCTCTGAAGGTGTGTTTGGGATGGTGGCTCCCTGTGTGTAGGAGGGTCTGTGTGTCTTTGGTTTTAAAGAATACCTTGGTTGCTAGTTTTTGGTTGCCATTTTCTGGTGCTAGTTTAAACACTGTAGTGTCCAGGAAGTCAATCTTCTCCTTATTTGTTATGGCTTTAACCTTAATGGATGGGTGATGAGTGTTTAGGATTTGAATAAATTCCTCTAATTCCCCTTCTGAGTGTGTCCACACTCCCCGGATGTCATCCAGGTATCTATAGAGACACATGGGTTTTTTGGGGCACTTTGGATAGACTGTTTCCTCCCACCCGGCCATGTATATATTGGCATAGGCTGGAGCAAACCTCTTTCCCATTGCCGTGCCCTTGACTTGTAGGTAGAATTTAGGGTTAGGTTGAGATTATGCGGGCAGTGGGCGAATCAGCCCTCTTGTGCTTTTTGATCTCGTCACTTGAGATTCAGTTTCACGCGACCCTGCCACTTTGAACTGGCCCACACCTTCATTAACCAAGTCCAACACTTGCCTTTGTTGAATCTTGCCCCTCTTGACATAGGATATCCGGTTTGTGGGGGTTTAGCAAGGGTTAATCGGGGTGTGCTTAGGGTTTGTGGGGCCGAAGCCAGGGCTAATCGGGAAGTGCCTAGGGTTTGTGGGGGTGTGTGCCCCTTTTGGACTTTAGGATTAGGTTTGAGTGTAGGGCTGGTGGATGTATATGTTTGTCTGGGAGAGGTTAGGCTGCAGAGTTTTGAGTATGAGCTGCTATGGCGGCTAGGCTTATATAGGGAAGTCAGGTTAATCTGGTCCATGCCTTTCATTATCGCGGTCCCACCCCACTTGGTTCAACGAACCGGGTGTGCACTGGGACACATCGTCAGTAATGCACCCTCGGATCATCAGGTGTATCGGGCCTTTAATCATAATACACCCTCCCTGAAGTGGCCTCACCAAAGCTGATCAGACTTGGCTTGTATATTTCCCATGGACCAGACAATGAAAGGCATGTAATTCTGAGGGTAATGCTATTTCTAAGGGTATATAACAGGTTGTGTGGGGTGGGTTTAACCCCCTGGCGAGAAGAGCATCTGTGTTTATGGGCTGTGAAGATGTTAATTGGCTGTGAAGATGTTAATTTCAGGGCAGCCTAGCTTTTTAGGCCTCATTTAGGCCGTACGGAGAATAAGTCTGCAGTGTTTCAATCCATCTCCTCTC
Source organism: Hemitrygon akajei (assembly GCF_048418815.1). NCBI lineage: Eukaryota > Metazoa > Chordata > Chondrichthyes > Myliobatiformes > Dasyatidae > Hemitrygon > Hemitrygon akajei. The sequence continues at coordinate 842,410 of NW_027332060.1, forward strand.
TGCTCTTTTTCTTTGGGTGTTTGACCAGTTTATGTTAGTTTCCAGGCCTAATATTTTTAGGGAGTACGTCCCATGCTCCTGGAAGTGCCTGCTAACTGGTCTGTTTTGGTTTCCCCTTCTGATGTTACTGAGGTGTCCCGTGAGTCTGGTTCTCAAGCTGTTGCCCGTCTCCCCGATGTATATAATATGGCATTCTGTGCACAGGATTGCATATACTACATTCTTTTGTTCACAAGTTATCCTCTGCTCTACCTCGGCCCACTTTCCTGTGGCTCTGTTGTGTATGCTTCTTGAAATTCTCAGGTATGTGCATGCCCTGCAGTTTCCCACCTCACAGTTTGGCGCTGCTCGTACTTTGGTACTGACTAGTATGTCTTTCAGATTCCTACCCCTTTTGAAGGCTGAGACAATGGTGTATTGTCCCAGTGTCCCCACTTCCGTTTTCAGTTCTTCAAAGCGTGTTTTGACCGTCCTGTGAATATTCACTGCCATCCCACTGTATCCCATTATCAAGGGTAGTTTCCGTGTCGTGATGTTCTATGGTCGGGGATTTGTGATACTTTTCAGAAAATCAGATTTAATGTGCCTAAGTCTCCTTCTGCTGTAGCCCCTGTGTCTAAGTGCAGAGAAGAGGATGGTTGTGGCCTGGTGGAAGTCCTCCGGCCTAGTGCAAATGCGGTGAGACCGGGTCAGCTGTCCCTTGACAATGCCTCTGAAGGTGTGTTTGGGATGGTGGCTCTCTGTGTGTAGGAGGGTGTGTGTGTCTGTGGTTTTAAAGAATACCTTGGTAGCTAGTTTTCGGTTGCCAATTTCTGGTGCTAGTTTAAACACTGTAGTGTCCAGGAAGTCAATCTTCTCCCTATTTGTTATGGCTTTAACCTTAATGGATGGGTGATGAGTGTTTAGGATTTGAATAAATTCCTCTAATTCCCCCTCTGAGTGTGTCCACACTCCCCAGACGTCATCCAGGTATCTATAGAGACACATGGGTTTTTTGGGGCACTTTGGATAGACTGTTTCCTCCCACCCGGCCATGTATATATTGGCATAGGCTGGAGCAAACCTCTTTCCCATTGCCGTGCCCTTGACTTGTAGGTAGAATTTAGGGTTAGGTTGAGATTATGCGGGCAGTGGGCGAATCAGCCCTCTTGTGCTTTTTGATCTCGTCACTTGAGATTCAGTTTCACGCGACCCTGCCACTTTGAACTGGCCCACGCCTTCATTAACCAGATCCAACACTTGCCTTTGTTGAATCTTGCCCCTCTTGACATAGGATATCCGGTTTGTGGGGGTTTAGCAAGGGTTAATCGGGGTGTGCTTAGGGTTTGTGGGGCTGAAGTCAGGGTTATTCGGGAAGTGCCTAGGGTTTGTGGGGGTGTGTGGGTTGGGGTTAGGGTTAGGGTTAGGGTCAAGGGGTCAGGGGGTCAAGGGTTAGGGTTAGGTTAAGATTATGCGGGCAGTGGGCAAAAAAGTCCCCTCGTGCTTTTTGATCTCGCCACTTGAGATTCAATTTCACGCGTCCCTGCCACTTTGAACTGGCCCACGCCTTCATTAACCAGGTCCAACACTTGCCTTTATTGAAACTTGCCACTCTTAACATTGGATATCCAGTTTATGGGGGTTTAACAAGTATTAATCAGGGTGTACTTAGGGTTTGTGGTGCCGAAGCCAAGGTTAATCGGGAAGTACCTAGCGCTTGAGGGGTGTGTACCCCTTCTGGACTTTCGGATTAAGTTTAAATTTTGGGCTGGTGAATGTATATGTTTGACTAAGTTAGGGTGAAATTATGCGGGCAGTGGGCAAATCAGCCCTCTTGTGTTTTCTGTTCTCACCACTTGAGATTCAGTTTCACGCGACCCTGCCACTTTGAATAGGCCCACGCCTTCACTAACCAAATCCAACACTTACCCCTGTTGAAATTTGCCCCTCTTGACACGGGACACTGGGTCTGTGGGGCTTTAACAAGGGTCAATCAGAGTGTGCTTTGGGTTTGTGCGGCTGAAGCCAGAGTTAATCGGGAAGTGCCTAAAGTTTGTGGGGGTGTGCACCCCATCTGTACTTTAGGATTAGGTTTAAATTTTAGGCTAGTGGATATATATGTTTGACTAAATTACATTGAAATTATGCAGGCAGTGGGCAAACCAGCCCTCCTGTGCTTTTTGATCTCGCCACCTGAGATTCAGTTTCACACGACCGTGCCACTTTAAACTGGCCCACGCCTTCACCAACCATGCCCAACACTTACTCCTGTTGAAATTTACCCCTCTTAACATGGGACACTAAGTCTGTGGGGGTTTAGCAAGGGTCAATCAGGGTGTGCTTTGGGTTTGTGCGGCTGAAGCCAGGGTTAATCGGGAAATGCCTAAAATTTGTGGGGGTGTATACCCCATCTAGACTTTAAGATCAGATTTGAGTTTTGGACTGGTGGATATATATGTTTGACTAAGTTAGGTTAAAATTATGCGGGCAGTGGGCAAATCAGCCCTCCTGTGCTTTTTGACCTCATCACGAGATTCAACTCTACACGACCCTACCACTTTGAATTGGCCCACGCCTTCACCAACCAAATCCAACACTTTCCCCTGTTGAAATTTACCCCTCTTGACATGGGACACTGAGTCTATGGGGGTTTAGCAAGGGTCAATCAGGGTGTGCTTTGGGTTTGTGGGGCTGAAGCCAGGGCTAATCGGGAAGTGCCTAGGGTTTGTGGGGGTGTGTGCCCCTTTTGGACTTTAGGATTAGGTTTGAGTGTTGGACTGGTGGATGTATATATCGGTTTGTGGGGGTTTAGCAAGGGTTAATCGGGGTGTTCTTAGGGTTTGTGGGGCTGAAGCCAGGGCTAATCGGGAAGTGCCTAGGGTTTGTGGGGGTGTGTGTCCCTTTTGGACTTTAGGATTAGGTTTGAGTGTAGGGCTGGTGGATGTACATGTTTGGCTGGGAGAGGTTAGGCTGCAGAGTTTTGAGTATTAGCTGGTATGGCGGCTAGGCTTATATAGGGAAGTCAGGTTAATCTGGTTCACGCCTTTCATTATCGCGGTCCGACCCCACTTGGTTCAACGAACCGGGTGTGCACTGGGACACATCGTCAGTAATGCACCCTCGGATCATCAGGTGTATCGGGCCTTTAATCATAATACACCCTCCCTGAAGTGGCCCCACCAAAGCTGATCAGACTTGGCTTGTGTATTTCCCATGGACCAGACAATGAAAGGCATGTAATTCTGAGGGTAGTGCTATTTCTAAGGGTATATAACTGGTGGTGTGGGGTGGGTTTAACCCCCTGGCGAGAAGAGCATCTGTGTTTATGGGCTGTGAAGATGTTAATTGGCTGCGAAGATGTTAATTTCAGGGCAGCCTAGCTTTTTAGGCCTCATTTAGGCCGTACGGAGAATAAGTCTGCAGTGTTTCAATCCATCTCCTCTCTGCTCTTTTTCTTTGGGCGTTTGACCAGTTTATGTTAGTTTCCAGGCCTAATATTTTTAAGGAGTACGTCCCATGCTCCTGGAAGTGCCTGCTAACTGGTCTGTTTTGGTTTCCCCTTCTGATGTTACTGAGGTGTCCCGTGAGTCTGGTTCTCAAGCTGTTGCCCGTCTCCCCGATGAATATAATATGGCATTCTGTGCACAGGATTGCATATACTACATTCTTTTGTTCACAAGTTATCCTCTGCTCTACCTCGGCCCACTTTCCTGTGGCTCTGTTGTGTATGCTTCTTGAAATTCTCAGGTATGTGCATGCCCTGCAGTTTCCCACCTCACAGTTTGGCGCTGCTCGTACTTTGGTACTGACTAGTATGTCTTTCAGATTCCTACCCCTTTTGAAGGCTGAGACAATGGTGTATTATCCCAGTGTCCCCACTTCCGTTTTCAGTTCCTCAAAGCGTGTTTTGACCATCCTGTGAATATTCACTGCCATCACACTGTATCCCGTTATCAAGGGTAGTTTCCGTGTTGTGATGTTCTGTGGTCGGGGATTTGTGATACTTTTCAGAAAGTCAGATTTAATGTGCCTAAGTCTCCTTCTGCTGTAGCCCCTGTGTCTAAGTGCAGAGAAGAGGATGTTTGTGGCCTGGTGGAAGTCCTCCGGCCTAGTGCAAATGCGGTGAGACCGGGTCAGCTGTCCCTTGACAATGCCTCTGAAGGTGTGTTTGGGATGGTGGCTCTCTGTGTGTAGGAGGGTGTGTGTGTCTGTGGTTTTAAAGAATACCTTGGTAGCTAGTTTTCGGTTGCCACTTTCTGGTGCTAGTTTAAACACTGTAGTGTCCAGGAAGTCAATCTTCTCCCTATTTGTTATGGCTTTAACCTTAATGGATGGGTGATGAGTGTTTAGGATTTGAATAAATTCCTCTAATTCCCCCTCTGAGTGTGTCCACACTCCCCAGATGTCATCCAGGTATCTATAGAGACACATGGGTTTTTTGGGGCACTTTGGATAGACTGTTTCCTCCCACCTAGCCATGTATATATTGGCATAGGCTGGAGCAAACTTCTTTCCCATTGCCGTGCCCTTGACTTGTAGGTAGAATTTACCATCGAATTCAAAGTCATTTTTAGTTAGGCTGAGGTGAAGGAGTTCTAGCAAGGCCTCGTCCGGTCTCCCTAGCTGAGGGTTCTTCCGTAGGATGTCCCTCACTGCCTCTATACCCCTGTCCGTTTCGATATTGGTGTACAGGCTTTCAATGTCCATGGTGAAGAGTATGGCCCCAGGGGGCACTGACATGGAATTGACTATCCGGACAAAGTGATACGTGTCCTTGATGTAGCTGGGGTGTTTCTGTGAGAGTGGATTAAGGCAGGCATCAATGAACTCCGCTATCCCGTATGACTCACTGCTGCAGTCTGACACGATGGGCCTGCCAGGTGGAATTTCCCCTGGAACAGTCCACGAGTCTGGCCATAGCGGACCTGTCAATGTGACAGGACACTACAGTGTGGGTGTGTTGTCCACAGCGGGCATCGACAGAACACCAACAGGTCGGACTGTCGACAGTGGAACTGTCATTGCGACAGGACACCACCAGGTGGGAGTCATCTCCACACAGGACCTGCCCTTGTGACAGGGCACCACTATGTGGCAGCGTTGTCCACAACTAATCTGTCATTATGACAGGACACCATAATGTGGCACTGTTGTCCACAACTAATCTGTCATTATGACAGGACACCATAATGTGGCACTGTTGTCCACAACTAACCTGTCATTATGACAGGACACCATAATGTGGCACTGTTGTCCACAACTAACCTGTCATTATGACAGGGCACCATAATGTGGCACTGTTGTCCACAACTAACCTGTCATTATGACAGGACACCATAATGTGGGAGTGTTGTCCACAACTAATCTGTCATTATGACAGGACACCACTATGTGGCACTGTTGTCCACAACTAATCTGTCATTATGACAGGACACCATAATGTGGGAGTGTTGTCCACATGTGATGTATCATTATGGCAAGACACAATCAGGTGGGAGTATTGTCTATGGCCGAACTGTCATTCTGGCAGTACAGCACAAGGTGGGATTGTTGTCCAGAAGAGATCAGTCCTTGAAGCAGGACACCAGCAGGTGGGACTGCTGTCCACATCTGAACTGACATCACGGCAGGACACCACGACGTGGGAACGTTATGCACAGAGGACAGGTCATTGTGGCAGGACACAATGTGGCTAACCGTAACCCTAACCCTAACAACCCTCGCATTAGGGTTAGGTTGAGATTATGCGGGCAGTGGACGAATCAGCCCTCTTGTGCTTTCTGATCTTGTCACTTGAGATTCAGTTTCATGCCACCCTGCCACTTTGTTCTGGCCCACGCCTTCATTAACCAGGTTCAACACTTGCCTTTGTTGAATCTTGTCCCTCCTGACATAGGACATTGGGGTTATGGGGGTTTAGCAAAGGTTAATCGGTGTGTGCTTAGGGTTTGTGGGGCTGAAGACAGGGTTAATCGGGACGTGTGTAGGGTTTGTGGGGGTGTGTGCCTCTTTTGGATTTTAGGATTAGGTTTGAGTGTTGGGCTGCTGGATGTATATGTTTGGCTGGGAGAGGTAAGGCTGCAGAGTTTTGAGTGGTGCTACGGCGGGTGGGCTGGTATGGTGAAGCCAGGCTAATCTGGCCCATGCCTTTCATTATCGTGGTCCGACACCACTTGGTTCAAGGAACCGGGTGCGCGCTGGGGCACATCTTCAGTAATGCATCCTTGGATAGTCAGGTGTTTCGGGCCTTTAATCATCCGACTTACTCCCCGAGGTGGCCCAGCCAAAGTAGATCACACTTGGCTTGTGTAATTCCCACGGACCACATAATGAGAGGCATGTAATTCTGAGGGTAATGATATTTTTAAACATCATTACCTGGCATCTGTATGCCTTGGATTGCATGGGATTAATTGACAGTGATGACTGGGCATTCAGCAGAACTGCACCTGAGTTTAGCACTGACTTGTCTGTCGTCCCATCTTGGGTTTAATTTACTGGTTCTCTCTCGCCTTGTGTGTATCTGGGCTTTCTTATTGGCACTTTTTGTACCGGGAGAATGAAGAGCGTGTCACTGTAAGGTTAAGTTGAGATTATTCGGGCAGTGGGCGAATCAGCCCTCTTGTGCTTTTTGATCTCGTCACTTGAGATTCTGATGTTACTGAGGTGTCCCGTGAGTCTGGTTCTCAAGCTGTTGCCCGTCTCCCCGATGTATACAATATGGCATTCTGTGCACAGGATTGCATATACTACATTCTTTTGTTCACAAGTTATCCTCTGCTCTACCTCGGCCCACTTTCCTGTGGCTCTGTTGTGTATGCTTTTTGAAATTCTCAGGTATATGCATGCCCTGCACTTTCCCACCTCACAGTTTGGCGCTGCTCGTACTTTGGTACTGACTAGTATGTCTTTCAGATTCCTACCCCTTTTGAAGGCTGAGACAATGGTGTATTGTCCCAGTGTCCCCACTTCCGTTTTCAGTTCTTCAAAGCGTGTTTTGACCGTCCTGTGAATATTCACTGCCATCCCACTATATCCCGTTATCAAGGGTAGTTTCCGTGTAGTGATGTTCTGTGGTCGGGGATTTGTGATACTTTTCAGAAAGTCAGATTTAATGTGCCTGTCTCCTTCTGCTGTAGCCCCTGTGTCTAAGTGCAGAGAAGAGGATGGTTGTGGCCTGGTGGAAGTCCTCCGGCCTAGTGCAAATGCGGTGAGACCGGGTCAGCTGTCCCTTGACAATGCCTCTGAAGGTGTGTTTGGGATGGTGGCTCCCTGTGTGTAGGAGGGTCTGTGTGTCTTTGGTTTTAAAGAATACCTTGGTTGCTAGTTTTTGGTTGCCATTTTCTGGTGCTAGTTTAAACACTGTAGTGTCCAGGAAGTCAATCTTCTCCTTATTTGTTATGGCTTTAACCTTAATGGATGGGTGATGAGTGTTTAGGATTTGAATAAATTCCTCTAATTCCCCTTCTGAGTGTGTCCACACTCCCCGGATGTCATCCAGGTATCTATAGAGACACATGGGTTTTTTGGGGCACTTTGGATAGACTGTTTCCTCCCACCCGGCCATGTATATATTGGCATAGGCTGGAGCAAACCTCTTTCCCATTGCCGTGCCCTTGACTTGTAGGTAGAATTTAGGGTTAGGTTGAGATTATGCGGGCAGTGGGCGAATCAGCCCTCTTGTGCTTTTTGATCTCGTCACTTGAGATTCAGTTTCACGCGACCCTGCCACTTTGAACTGGCCCACACCTTCATTAACCAAGTCCAACACTTGCCTTTGTTGAATCTTGCCCCTCTTGACATAGGATATCCGGTTTGTGGGGGTTTAGCAAGGGTTAATCGGGGTGTGCTTAGGGTTTGTGGGGCCGAAGCCAGGGCTAATCGGGAAGTGCCTAGGGTTTGTGGGGGTGTGTGCCCCTTTTGGACTTTAGGATTAGGTTTGAGTGTAGGGCTGGTGGATGTATATGTTTGTCTGGGAGAGGTTAGGCTGCAGAGTTTTGAGTATGAGCTGCTATGGCGGCTAGGCTTATATAGGGAAGTCAGGTTAATCTGGTCCATGCCTTTCATTATCGCGGTCCCACCCCACTTGGTTCAACGAACCGGGTGTGCACTGGGACACATCGTCAGTAATGCACCCTCGGATCATCAGGTGTATCGGGCCTTTAATCATAATACACCCTCCCTGAAGTGGCCTCACCAAAGCTGATCAGACTTGGCTTGTATATTTCCCATGGACCAGACAATGAAAGGCATGTAATTCTGAGGGTAATGCTATTTCTAAGGGTATATAACAGGTTGTGTGGGGTGGGTTTAACCCCCTGGCGAGAAGAGCATCTGTGTTTATGGGCTGTGAAGATGTTAATTGGCTGTGAAGATGTTAATTTCAGGGCAGCCTAGCTTTTTAGGCCTCATTTAGGCCGTACGGAGAATAAGTCTGCAGTGTTTCAATCCATCTCCTCTCTGCTCTTTTTCTTTGGGTGTTTGACCAGTTTATGTTAGTTTCCAGGCCTAATATTTTTAGGGAGTACGTCCCATGCTCCTGGAAGTGCCTGCTAACTGGTCTGTTTTGGTTTCCCCTTCTGATGTTACTGAGGTGTCCCGTGAGTCTGGTTCTCAAGCTGTTGCCCGTCTCCCCGATGTATATAATATGGCATTCTGTGCACAGGATTGCATATACTACATTCTTTTGTTCACAAGTTATCCTCTGCTCTACCTCGGCCCACTTTCCTGTGGCTCTGTTGTGTATGCTTCTTGAAATTCTCAGGTATGTGCATGCCCTGCAGTTTCCCACCTCACAGTTTGGCGCTGCTCGTACTTTGGTACTGACTAGTATGTCTTTCAGATTCCTACCCCTTTTGAAGGCTGAGACAATGGTGTATTGTCCCAGTGTCCCCACTTCCGTTTTCAGTTCTTCAAAGCGTGTTTTGACCGTCCTGTGAATATTCACTGCCATCCCACTGTATCCCATTATCAAGGGTAGTTTCCGTGTCGTGATGTTCTATGGTCGGGGATTTGTGATACTTTTCAGAAAATCAGATTTAATGTGCCTAAGTCTCCTTCTGCTGTAGCCCCTGTGTCTAAGTGCAGAGAAGAGGATGGTTGTGGCCTGGTGGAAGTCCTCCGGCCTAGTGCAAATGCGGTGAGACCGGGTCAGCTGTCCCTTGACAATGCCTCTGAAGGTGTGTTTGGGATGGTGGCTCTCTGTGTGTAGGAGGGTGTGTGTGTCTGTGGTTTTAAAGAATACCTTGGTAGCTAGTTTTCGGTTGCCAATTTCTGGTGCTAGTTTAAACACTGTAGTGTCCAGGAAGTCAATCTTCTCCCTATTTGTTATGGCTTTAACCTTAATGGATGGGTGATGAGTGTTTAGGATTTGAATAAATTCCTCTAATTCCCCCTCTGAGTGTGTCCACACTCCCCAGACGTCATCCAGGTATCTATAGAGACACATGGGTTTTTTGGGGCACTTTGGATAGACTGTTTCCTCCCACCCGGCCATGTATATATTGGCATAGGCTGGAGCAAACCTCTTTCCCATTGCCGTGCCCTTGACTTGTAGGTAGAATTTAGGGTTAGGTTGAGATTATGCGGGCAGTGGGCGAATCAGCCCTCTTGTGCTTTTTGATCTCGTCACTTGAGATTCAGTTTCACGCGACCCTGCCACTTTGAACTGGCCCACGCCTTCATTAACCAGATCCAACACTTGCCTTTGTTGAATCTTGCCCCTCTTGACATAGGATATCCGGTTTGTGGGGGTTTAGCAAGGGTTAATCGGGGTGTGCTTAGGGTTTGTGGGGCTGAAGTCAGGGTTATTCGGGAAGTGCCTAGGGTTTGTGGGGGTGTGTGGGTTGGGGTTAGGGTTAGGGTTAGGGTCAAGGGGTCAGGGGGTCAAGGGTTAGGGTTAGGTTAAGATTATGCGGGCAGTGGGCAAAAAAGTCCCCTCGTGCTTTTTGATCTCGCCACTTGAGATTCAATTTCACGCGTCCCTGCCACTTTGAACTGGCCCACGCCTTCATTAACCAGGTCCAACACTTGCCTTTATTGAAACTTGCCACTCTTAACATTGGATATCCAGTTTATGGGGGTTTAACAAGTATTAATCAGGGTGTACTTAGGGTTTGTGGTGCCGAAGCCAAGGTTAATCGGGAAGTACCTAGCGCTTGAGGGGTGTGTACCCCTTCTGGACTTTCGGATTAAGTTTAAATTTTGGGCTGGTGAATGTATATGTTTGACTAAGTTAGGGTGAAATTATGCGGGCAGTGGGCAAATCAGCCCTCTTGTGTTTTCTGTTCTCACCACTTGAGATTCAGTTTCACGCGACCCTGCCACTTTGAATAGGCCCACGCCTTCACTAACCAAATCCAACACTTACCCCTGTTGAAATTTGCCCCTCTTGACACGGGACACTGGGTCTGTGGGGCTTTAACAAGGGTCAATCAGAGTGTGCTTTGGGTTTGTGCGGCTGAAGCCAGAGTTAATCGGGAAGTGCCTAAAGTTTGTGGGGGTGTGCACCCCATCTGTACTTTAGGATTAGGTTTAAATTTTAGGCTAGTGGATATATATGTTTGACTAAATTACATTGAAATTATGCAGGCAGTGGGCAAACCAGCCCTCCTGTGCTTTTTGATCTCGCCACCTGAGATTCAGTTTCACACGACCGTGCCACTTTAAACTGGCCCACGCCTTCACCAACCATGCCCAACACTTACTCCTGTTGAAATTTACCCCTCTTAACATGGGACACTAAGTCTGTGGGGGTTTAGCAAGGGTCAATCAGGGTGTGCTTTGGGTTTGTGCGGCTGAAGCCAGGGTTAATCGGGAAATGCCTAAAATTTGTGGGGGTGTATACCCCATCTAGACTTTAAGATCAGATTTGAGTTTTGGACTGGTGGATATATATGTTTGACTAAGTTAGGTTAAAATTATGCGGGCAGTGGGCAAATCAGCCCTCCTGTGCTTTTTGACCTCATCACGAGATTCAACTCTACACGACCCTACCACTTTGAATTGGCCCACGCCTTCACCAACCAAATCCAACACTTTCCCCTGTTGAAATTTACCCCTCTTGACATGGGACACTGAGTCTATGGGGGTTTAGCAAGGGTCAATCAGGGTGTGCTTTGGGTTTGTGGGGCTGAAGCCAGGGCTAATCGGGAAGTGCCTAGGGTTTGTGGGGGTGTGTGCCCCTTTTGGACTTTAGGATTAGGTTTGAGTGTTGGACTGGTGGATGTATATATCGGTTTGTGGGGGTTTAGCAAGGGTTAATCGGGGTGTTCTTAGGGTTTGTGGGGCTGAAGCCAGGGCTAATCGGGAAGTGCCTAGGGTTTGTGGGGGTGTGTGTCCCTTTTGGACTTTAGGATTAGGTTTGAGTGTAGGGCTGGTGGATGTACATGTTTGGCTGGGAGAGGTTAGGCTGCAGAGTTTTGAGTATTAGCTGGTATGGCGGCTAGGCTTATATAGGGAAGTCAGGTTAATCTGGTTCACGCCTTTCATTATCGCGGTCCGACCCCACTTGGTTCAACGAACCGGGTGTGCACTGGGACACATCGTCAGTAATGCACCCTCGGATCATCAGGTGTATCGGGCCTTTAATCATAATACACCCTCCCTGAAGTGGCCCCACCAAAGCTGATCAGACTTGGCTTGTGTATTTCCCATGGACCAGACAATGAAAGGCATGTAATTCTGAGGGTAGTGCTATTTCTAAGGGTATATAACTGGTGGTGTGGGGTGGGTTTAACCCCCTGGCGAGAAGAGCATCTGTGTTTATGGGCTGTGAAGATGTTAATTGGCTGCGAAGATGTTAATTTCAGGGCAGCCTAGCTTTTTAGGCCTCATTTAGGCCGTACGGAGAATAAGTCTGCAGTGTTTCAATCCATCTCCTCTCTGCTCTTTTTCTTTGGGCGTTTGACCAGTTTATGTTAGTTTCCAGGCCTAATATTTTTAAGGAGTACGTCCCATGCTCCTGGAAGTGCCTGCTAACTGGTCTGTTTTGGTTTCCCCTTCTGATGTTACTGAGGTGTCCCGTGAGTCTGGTTCTCAAGCTGTTGCCCGTCTCCCCGATGAATATAATATGGCATTCTGTGCACAGGATTGCATATACTACATTCTTTTGTTCACAAGTTATCCTCTGCTCTACCTCGGCCCACTTTCCTGTGGCTCTGTTGTGTATGCTTCTTGAAATTCTCAGGTATGTGCATGCCCTGCAGTTTCCCACCTCACAGTTTGGCGCTGCTCGTACTTTGGTACTGACTAGTATGTCTTTCAGATTCCTACCCCTTTTGAAGGCTGAGACAATGGTGTATTATCCCAGTGTCCCCACTTCCGTTTTCAGTTCCTCAAAGCGTGTTTTGACCATCCTGTGAATATTCACTGCCATCACACTGTATCCCGTTATCAAGGGTAGTTTCCGTGTTGTGATGTTCTGTGGTCGGGGATTTGTGATACTTTTCAGAAAGTCAGATTTAATGTGCCTAAGTCTCCTTCTGCTGTAGCCCCTGTGTCTAAGTGCAGAGAAGAGGATGTTTGTGGCCTGGTGGAAGTCCTCCGGCCTAGTGCAAATGCGGTGAGACCGGGTCAGCTGTCCCTTGACAATGCCTCTGAAGGTGTGTTTGGGATGGTGGCTCTCTGTGTGTAGGAGGGTGTGTGTGTCTGTGGTTTTAAAGAATACCTTGGTAGCTAGTTTTCGGTTGCCACTTTCTGGTGCTAGTTTAAACACTGTAGTGTCCAGGAAGTCAATCTTCTCCCTATTTGTTATGGCTTTAACCTTAATGGATGGGTGATGAGTGTTTAGGATTTGAATAAATTCCTCTAATTCCCCCTCTGAGTGTGTCCACACTCCCCAGATGTCATCCAGGTATCTATAGAGACACATGGGTTTTTTGGGGCACTTTGGATAGACTGTTTCCTCCCACCTAGCCATGTATATATTGGCATAGGCTGGAGCAAACTTCTTTCCCATTGCCGTGCCCTTGACTTGTAGGTAGAATTTACCATCGAATTCAAAGTCATTTTTAGTTAGGCTGAGGTGAAGGAGTTCTAGCAAGGCCTCGTCCGGTCTCCCTAGCTGAGGGTTCTTCCGTAGGATGTCCCTCACTGCCTCTATACCCCTGTCCGTTTCGATATTGGTGTACAGGCTTTCAATGTCCATGGTGAAGAGTATGGCCCCAGGGGGCACTGACATGGAATTGACTATCCGGACAAAGTGATACGTGTCCTTGATGTAGCTGGGGTGTTTCTGTGAGAGTGGATTAAGGCAGGCATCAATGAACTCCGCTATCCCGTATGACTCACTGCTGCAGTCTGACACGATGGGCCTGCCAGGTGGAATTTCCCCTGGAACAGTCCACGAGTCTGGCCATAGCGGACCTGTCAATGTGACAGGACACTACAGTGTGGGTGTGTTGTCCACAGCGGGCATCGACAGAACACCAACAGGTCGGACTGTCGACAGTGGAACTGTCATTGCGACAGGACACCACCAGGTGGGAGTCATCTCCACACAGGACCTGCCCTTGTGACAGGGCACCACTATGTGGCAGCGTTGTCCACAACTAATCTGTCATTATGACAGGACACCATAATGTGGCACTGTTGTCCACAACTAATCTGTCATTATGACAGGACACCATAATGTGGCACTGTTGTCCACAACTAACCTGTCATTATGACAGGGCACCACTATGTGGCACTGTTGTCCACAACTAATCTGTCATTATGACAGGACACCATAATGTGGGAGTGTTGTCCACATGTGATGTATCATTATGGCAAGACACAATCAGGTGGGAGTATTGTCTATGGCCGAACTGTCATTCTGGCAGTACAGCACAAGGTGGGATTGTTGTCCAGAAGAGATCAGTCCTTGAAGCAGGACACCAGCAGGTGGGACTGCTGTCCACATCTGAACTGACATCACGGCAGGACACCACGACGTGGGAACGTTATGCACAGAGGACAGGTCATTGTGGCAGGACACAATGTGGCTAACCGTAACCCTAACCCTAACAACCCTCGCATTAGGGTTAGGTTGAGATTATGCGGGCAGTGGACGAATCAGCCCTCTTGTGCTTTCTGATCTTGTCACTTGAGATTCAGTTTCATGCCACCCTGCCACTTTGTTCTGGCCCACGCCTTCATTAACCAGGTTCAACACTTGCCTTTGTTGAATCTTGTCCCTCCTGACATAGGACATTGGGGTTATGGGGGTTTAGCAAAGGTTAATCGGTGTGTGCTTAGGGTTTGTGGGGCTGAAGACAGGGTTAATCGGGACGTGTGTAGGGTTTGTGGGGGTGTGTGCCTCTTTTGGATTTTAGGATTAGGTTTGAGTGTTGGGCTGCTGGATGTATATGTTTGGCTGGGAGAGGTAAGGCTGCAGAGTTTTGAGTGGTGCTACGGCGGGTGGGCTGGTATGGTGAAGCCAGGCTAATCTGGCCCATGCCTTTCATTATCGTGGTCCGACACCACTTGGTTCAAGGAACCGGGTGCGCGCTGGGGCACATCTTCAGTAATGCATCCTTGGATAGTCAGGTGTTTCGGGCCTTTAATCATCCGACTTACTCCCCGAGGTGGCCCAGCCAAAGTAGATCACACTTGGCTTGTGTAATTCCCACGGACCACATAATGAGAGGCATGTAATTCTGAGGGTAATGATATTTTTAAACATCATTACCTGGCATCTGTATGCCTTGGATTGCATGGGATTAATTGACAGTGATGACTGGGCATTCAGCAGAACTGCACCTGAGTTTAGCACTGACTTGTCTGTCGTCCCATCTTGGGTTTAATTTACTGGTTCTCTCTCGCCTTGTGTGTATCTGGGCTTTCTTATTGGCACTTTTTGTACCGGGAGAATGAAGAGCGTGTCACTGTAAGGTTAAGTTGAGATTATTCGGGCAGTGGGCGAATCAGCCCTCTTGTGCTTTTTGATCTCGTCACTTGAGATTCTGATGTTACTGAGGTGTCCCGTGAGTCTGGTTCTCAAGCTGTTGCCCGTCTCCCCGATGTATACAATATGGCATTCTGTGCACAGGATTGCATATACTACATTCTTTTGTTCACAAGTTATCCTCTGCTCTACCTCGGCCCACTTTCCTGTGGCTCTGTTGTGTATGCTTTTTGAAATTCTCAGGTATATGCATGCCCTGCACTTTCCCACCTCACAGTTTGGCGCTGCTCGTACTTTGGTACTGACTAGTATGTCTTTCAGATTCCTACCCCTTTTGAAGGCTGAGACAATGGTGTATTGTCCCAGTGTCCCCACTTCCGTTTTCAGTTCTTCAAAGCGTGTTTTGACCGTCCTGTGAATATTCACTGCCATCCCACTATATCCCGTTATCAAGGGTAGTTTCCGTGTAGTGATGTTCTGTGGTCGGGGATTTGTGATACTTTTCAGAAAGTCAGATTTAATGTGCCTGTCTCCTTCTGCTGTAGCCCCTGTGTCTAAGTGCAGAGAAGAGGATGGTTGTGGCCTGGTGGAAGTCCTCCGGCCTAGTGCAAATGCGGTGAGACCGGGTCAGCTGTCCCTTGACAATGCCTCTGAAGGTGTGTTTGGGATGGTGGCTCCCTGTGTGTAGGAGGGTCTGTGTGTCTTTGGTTTTAAAGAATACCTTGGTTGCTAGTTTTTGGTTGCCATTTTCTGGTGCTAGTTTAAACACTGTAGTGTCCAGGAAGTCAATCTTCTCCTTATTTGTTATGGCTTTAACCTTAATGGATGGGTGATGAGTGTTTAGGATTTGAATAAATTCCTCTAATTCCCCTTCTGAGTGTGTCCACACTCCCCGGATGTCATCCAGGTATCTATAGAGACACATGGGTTTTTTGGGGCACTTTGGATAGACTGTTTCCTCCCACCCGGCCATGTATATATTGGCATAGGCTGGAGCAAACCTCTTTCCCATTGCCGTGCCCTTGACTTGTAGGTAGAATTTAGGGTTAGGTTGAGATTATGCGGGCAGTGGGCGAATCAGCCCTCTTGTGCTTTTTGATCTCGTCACTTGAGATTCAGTTTCACGCGACCCTGCCACTTTGAACTGGCCCACACCTTCATTAACCAAGTCCAACACTTGCCTTTGTTGAATCTTGCCCCTCTTGACATAGGATATCCGGTTTGTGGGGGTTTAGCAAGGGTTAATCGGGGTGTGCTTAGGGTTTGTGGGGCCGAAGCCAGGGCTAATCGGGAAGTGCCTAGGGTTTGTGGGGGTGTGTGCCCCTTTTGGACTTTAGGATTAGGTTTGAGTGTAGGGCTGGTGGATGTATATGTTTGTCTGGGAGAGGTTAGGCTGCAGAGTTTTGAGTATGAGCTGCTATGGCGGCTAGGCTTATATAGGGAAGTCAGGTTAATCTGGTCCATGCCTTTCATTATCGCGGTCCCACCCCACTTGGTTCAACGAACCGGGTGTGCACTGGGACACATCGTCAGTAATGCACCCTCGGATCATCAGGTGTATCGGGCCTTTAATCATAATACACCCTCCCTGAAGTGGCCTCACCAAAGCTGATCAGACTTGGCTTGTATATTTCCCATGGACCAGACAATGAAAGGCATGTAATTCTGAGGGTAATGCTATTTCTAAGGGTATATAACAGGTTGTGTGGGGTGGGTTTAACCCCCTGGCGAGAAGAGCATCTGTGTTTATGGGCTGTGAAGATGTTAATTGGCTGTGAAGATGTTAATTTCAGGGCAGCCTAGCTTTTTAGGCCTCATTTAGGCCGTACGGAGAATAAGTCTGCAGTGTTTCAATCCATCTCCTCTCTGCTCTTTTTCTTTGGGTGTTTGACCAGTTTATGTTAGTTTCCAGGCCTAATATTTTTAGGGAGTACGTCCCATGCTCCTGGAAGTGCCTGCTAACTGGTCTGTTTTGGTTTCCCCTTCTGATGTTACTGAGGTGTCCCGTGAGTCTGGTTCTCAAGCTGTTGCCCGTCTCCCCGATGTATATAATATGGCATTCTGTGCACAGGATTGCATATACTACATTCTTTTGTTCACAAGTTATCCTCTGCTCTACCTCGGCCCACTTTCCTGTGGCTCTGTTGTGTATGCTTCTTGAAATTCTCAGGTATGTGCATGCCCTGCAGTTTCCCACCTCACAGTTTGGCGCTGCTCGTACTTTGGTACTGACTAGTATGTCTTTCAGATTCCTACCCCTTTTGAAGGCTGAGACAATGGTGTATTGTCCCAGTGTCCCCACTTCCGTTTTCAGTTCTTCAAAGCGTGTTTTGACCGTCCTGTGAATATTCACTGCCATCCCACTGTATCCCATTATCAAGGGTAGTTTCCGTGTCGTGATGTTCTATGGTCGGGGATTTGTGATACTTTTCAGAAAATCAGATTTAATGTGCCTAAGTCTCCTTCTGCTGTAGCCCCTGTGTCTAAGTGCAGAGAAGAGGATGGTTGTGGCCTGGTGGAAGTCCTCCGGCCTAGTGCAAATGCGGTGAGACCGGGTCAGCTGTCCCTTGACAATGCCTCTGAAGGTGTGTTTGGGATGGTGGCTCTCTGTGTGTAGGAGGGTGTGTGTGTCTGTGGTTTTAAAGAATACCTTGGTAGCTAGTTTTCGGTTGCCAATTTCTGGTGCTAGTTTAAACACTGTAGTGTCCAGGAAGTCAATCTTCTCCCTATTTGTTATGGCTTTAACCTTAATGGATGGGTGATGAGTGTTTAGGATTTGAATAAATTCCTCTAATTCCCCCTCTGAGTGTGTCCACACTCCCCAGACGTCATCCAGGTATCTATAGAGACACATGGGTTTTTTGGGGCACTTTGGATAGACTGTTTCCTCCCACCCGGCCATGTATATATTGGCATAGGCTGGAGCAAACCTCTTTCCCATTGCCGTGCCCTTGACTTGTAGGTAGAATTTAGGGTTAGGTTGAGATTATGCGGGCAGTGGGCGAATCAGCCCTCTTGTGCTTTTTGATCTCGTCACTTGAGATTCAGTTTCACGCGACCCTGCCACTTTGAACTGGCCCACGCCTTCATTAACCAGATCCAACACTTGCCTTTGTTGAATCTTGCCCCTCTTGACATAGGATATCCGGTTTGTGGGGGTTTAGCAAGGGTTAATCGGGGTGTGCTTAGGGTTTGTGGGGCTGAAGTCAGGGTTATTCGGGAAGTGCCTAGGGTTTGTGGGGGTGTGTGGGTTGGGGTTAGGGTTAGGGTTAGGGTCAAGGGGTCAGGGGGTCAAGGGTTAGGGTTAGGTTAAGATTATGCGGGCAGTGGGCAAAAAAGTCCCCTCGTGCTTTTTGATCTCGCCACTTGAGATTCAATTTCACGCGTCCCTGCCACTTTGAACTGGCCCACGCCTTCATTAACCAGGTCCAACACTTGCCTTTATTGAAACTTGCCACTCTTAACATTGGATATCCAGTTTATGGGGGTTTAACAAGTATTAATCAGGGTGTACTTAGGGTTTGTGGTGCCGAAGCCAAGGTTAATCGGGAAGTACCTAGCGCTTGAGGGGTGTGTACCCCTTCTGGACTTTCGGATTAAGTTTAAATTTTGGGCTGGTGAATGTATATGTTTGACTAAGTTAGGGTGAAATTATGCGGGCAGTGGGCAAATCAGCCCTCTTGTGTTTTCTGTTCTCACCACTTGAGATTCAGTTTCACGCGACCCTGCCACTTTGAATAGGCCCACGCCTTCACTAACCAAATCCAACACTTACCCCTGTTGAAATTTGCCCCTCTTGACACGGGACACTGGGTCTGTGGGGCTTTAACAAGGGTCAATCAGAGTGTGCTTTGGGTTTGTGCGGCTGAAGCCAGAGTTAATCGGGAAGTGCCTAAAGTTTGTGGGGGTGTGCACCCCATCTGTACTTTAGGATTAGGTTTAAATTTTAGGCTAGTGGATATATATGTTTGACTAAATTACATTGAAATTATGCAGGCAGTGGGCAAACCAGCCCTCCTGTGCTTTTTGATCTCGCCACCTGAGATTCAGTTTCACACGACCGTGCCACTTTAAACTGGCCCACGCCTTCACCAACCATGCCCAACACTTACTCCTGTTGAAATTTACCCCTCTTAACATGGGACACTAAGTCTGTGGGGGTTTAGCAAGGGTCAATCAGGGTGTGCTTTGGGTTTGTGCGGCTGAAGCCAGGGTTAATCGGGAAATGCCTAAAATTTGTGGGGGTGTATACCCCATCTAGACTTTAAGATCAGATTTGAGTTTTGGACTGGTGGATATATATGTTTGACTAAGTTAGGTTAAAATTATGCGGGCAGTGGGCAAATCAGCCCTCCTGTGCTTTTTGACCTCATCACGAGATTCAACTCTACACGACCCTACCACTTTGAATTGGCCCACGCCTTCACCAACCAAATCCAACACTTTCCCCTGTTGAAATTTACCCCTCTTGACATGGGACACTGAGTCTATGGGGGTTTAGCAAGGGTCAATCAGGGTGTGCTTTGGGTTTGTGGGGCTGAAGCCAGGGCTAATCGGGAAGTGCCTAGGGTTTGTGGGGGTGTGTGCCCCTTTTGGACTTTAGGATTAGGTTTGAGTGTTGGACTGGTGGATGTATATATCGGTTTGTGGGGGTTTAGCAAGGGTTAATCGGGGTGTTCTTAGGGTTTGTGGGGCTGAAGCCAGGGCTAATCGGGAAGTGCCTAGGGTTTGTGGGGGTGTGTGTCCCTTTTGGACTTTAGGATTAGGTTTGAGTGTAGGGCTGGTGGATGTACATGTTTGGCTGGGAGAGGTTAGGCTGCAGAGTTTTGAGTATTAGCTGGTATGGCGGCTAGGCTTATATAGGGAAGTCAGGTTAATCTGGTTCACGCCTTTCATTATCGCGGTCCGACCCCACTTGGTTCAACGAACCGGGTGTGCACTGGGACACATCGTCAGTAATGCACCCTCGGATCATCAGGTGTATCGGGCCTTTAATCATAATACACCCTCCCTGAAGTGGCCCCACCAAAGCTGATCAGACTTGGCTTGTGTATTTCCCATGGACCAGACAATGAAAGGCATGTAATTCTGAGGGTAGTGCTATTTCTAAGGGTATATAACTGGTGGTGTGGGGTGGGTTTAACCCCCTGGCGAGAAGAGCATCTGTGTTTATGGGCTGTGAAGATGTTAATTGGCTGCGAAGATGTTAATTTCAGGGCAGCCTAGCTTTTTAGGCCTCATTTAGGCCGTACGGAGAATAAGTCTGCAGTGTTTCAATCCATCTCCTCTCTGCTCTTTTTCTTTGGGCGTTTGACCAGTTTATGTTAGTTTCCAGGCCTAATATTTTTAAGGAGTACGTCCCATGCTCCTGGAAGTGCCTGCTAACTGGTCTGTTTTGGTTTCCCCTTCTGATGTTACTGAGGTGTCCCGTGAGTCTGGTTCTCAAGCTGTTGCCCGTCTCCCCGATGAATATAATATGGCATTCTGTGCACAGGATTGCATATACTACATTCTTTTGTTCACAAGTTATCCTCTGCTCTACCTCGGCCCACTTTCCTGTGGCTCTGTTGTGTATGCTTCTTGAAATTCTCAGGTATGTGCATGCCCTGCAGTTTCCCACCTCACAGTTTGGCGCTGCTCGTACTTTGGTACTGACTAGTATGTCTTTCAGATTCCTACCCCTTTTGAAGGCTGAGACAATGGTGTATTATCCCAGTGTCCCCACTTCCGTTTTCAGTTCCTCAAAGCGTGTTTTGACCATCCTGTGAATATTCACTGCCATCACACTGTATCCCGTTATCAAGGGTAGTTTCCGTGTTGTGATGTTCTGTGGTCGGGGATTTGTGATACTTTTCAGAAAGTCAGATTTAATGTGCCTAAGTCTCCTTCTGCTGTAGCCCCTGTGTCTAAGTGCAGAGAAGAGGATGTTTGTGGCCTGGTGGAAGTCCTCCGGCCTAGTGCAAATGCGGTGAGACCGGGTCAGCTGTCCCTTGACAATGCCTCTGAAGGTGTGTTTGGGATGGTGGCTCTCTGTGTGTAGGAGGGTGTGTGTGTCTGTGGTTTTAAAGAATACCTTGGTAGCTAGTTTTCGGTTGCCACTTTCTGGTGCTAGTTTAAACACTGTAGTGTCCAGGAAGTCAATCTTCTCCCTATTTGTTATGGCTTTAACCTTAATGGATGGGTGATGAGTGTTTAGGATTTGAATAAATTCCTCTAATTCCCCCTCTGAGTGTGTCCACACTCCCCAGATGTCATCCAGGTATCTATAGAGACACATGGGTTTTTTGGGGCACTTTGGATAGACTGTTTCCTCCCACCTAGCCATGTATATATTGGCATAGGCTGGAGCAAACTTCTTTCCCATTGCCGTGCCCTTGACTTGTAGGTAGAATTTACCATCGAATTCAAAGTCATTTTTAGTTAGGCTGAGGTGAAGGAGTTCTAGCAAGGCCTCGTCCGGTCTCCCTAGCTGAGGGTTCTTCCGTAGGATGTCCCTCACTGCCTCTATACCCCTGTCCGTTTCGATATTGGTGTACAGGCTTTCAATGTCCATGGTGAAGAGTATGGCCCCAGGGGGCACTGACATGGAATTGACTATCCGGACAAAGTGATACGTGTCCTTGATGTAGCTGGGGTGTTTCTGTGAGAGTGGATTAAGGCAGGCATCAATGAACTCCGCTATCCCGTATGACTCACTGCTGCAGTCTGACACGATGGGCCTGCCAGGTGGAATTTCCCCTGGAACAGTCCACGAGTCTGGCCATAGCGGACCTGTCAATGTGACAGGACACTACAGTGTGGGTGTGTTGTCCACAGCGGGCATCGACAGAACACCAACAGGTCGGACTGTCGACAGTGGAACTGTCATTGCGACAGGACACCACCAGGTGGGAGTCATCTCCACACAGGACCTGCCCTTGTGACAGGGCACCACTATGTGGCAGCGTTGTCCACAACTAATCTGTCATTATGACAGGACACCATAATGTGGCACTGTTGTCCACAACTAATCTGTCATTATGACAGGACACCATAATGTGGCACTGTTGTCCACAACTAATCTGTCATTATGACAGGACACCATAATGTGGCACTGTTGTCCACAACTAACCTGTCATTATGACAGGGCACCACTATGTGGCACTGTTGTCCACAACTAATCTGTCATTATGACAGGACACCATAATGTGGGAGTGTTGTCCACATGTGATGTATCATTATGGCAAGACACAATCAGGTGGGAGTATTGTCTATGGCCGAACTGTCATTCTGGCAGTACAGCACAAGGTGGGATTGTTGTCCAGAAGAGATCAGTCCTTGAAGCAGGACACCAGCAGGTGGGACTGCTGTCCACATCTGAACTGACATCACGGCAGGACACCACGACGTGGGAACGTTATGCACAGAGGACAGGTCATTGTGGCAGGACACAATGTGGCTAACCGTAACCCTAACCCTAACAACCCTCGCATTAGGGTTAGGTTGAGATTATGCGGGCAGTGGACGAATCAGCCCTCTTGTGCTTTCTGATCTTGTCACTTGAGATTCAGTTTCATGCCACCCTGCCACTTTGTTCTGGCCCACGCCTTCATTAACCAGGTTCAACACTTGCCTTTGTTGAATCTTGTCCCTCCTGACATAGGACATTGGGGTTATGGGGGTTTAGCAAAGGTTAATCGGTGTGTGCTTAGGGTTTGTGGGGCTGAAGACAGGGTTAATCGGGACGTGTGTAGGGTTTGTGGGGGTGTGTGCCTCTTTTGGATTTTAGGATTAGGTTTGAGTGTTGGGCTGCTGGATGTATATGTTTGGCTGGGAGAGGTAAGGCTGCAGAGTTTTGAGTGGTGCTACGGCGGGTGGGCTGGTATGGTGAAGCCAGGCTAATCTGGCCCATGCCTTTCATTATCGTGGTCCGACACCACTTGGTTCAAGGAACCGGGTGCGCGCTGGGGCACATCTTCAGTAATGCATCCTTGGATAGTCAGGTGTTTCGGGCCTTTAATCATCCGACTTACTCCCCGAGGTGGCCCAGCCAAAGTAGATCACACTTGGCTTGTGTAATTCCCACGGACCACATAATGAGAGGCATGTAATTCTGAGGGTAATGATATTTTTAAACATCATTACCTGGCATCTGTATGCCTTGGATTGCATGGGATTAATTGACAGTGATGACTGGGCATTCAGCAGAACTGCACCTGAGTTTAGCACTGACTTGTCTGTCGTCCCATCTTGGGTTTAATTTACTGGTTCTCTCTCGCCTTGTGTGTATCTGGGCTTTCTTATTGGCACTTTTTGTACCGGGAGAATGAAGAGCGTGTCACTGTAAGGTTAAGTTGAGATTATTCGGGCAGTGGGCGAATCAGCCCTCTTGTGCTTTTTGATCTCGTCACTTGAGATTCTGATGTTACTGAGGTGTCCCGTGAGTCTGGTTCTCAAGCTGTTGCCCGTCTCCCCGATGTATACAATATGGCATTCTGTGCACAGGATTGCATATACTACATTCTTTTGTTCACAAGTTATCCTCTGCTCTACCTCGGCCCACTTTCCTGTGGCTCTGTTGTGTATGCTTTTTGAAATTCTCAGGTATATGCATGCCCTGCACTTTCCCACCTCACAGTTTGGCGCTG
Source organism: Hemitrygon akajei (assembly GCF_048418815.1). Taxonomy (NCBI): domain Eukaryota; kingdom Metazoa; phylum Chordata; class Chondrichthyes; order Myliobatiformes; family Dasyatidae; genus Hemitrygon; species Hemitrygon akajei. The sequence continues at coordinate 865,900 of NW_027332060.1, forward strand.
CTCGTACTTTGGTACTGACTAGTATGTCTTTCAGATTCCTACCCCTTTTGAAGGCTGAGACAATGGTGTATTGTCCCAGTGTCCCCACTTCCGTTTTCAGTTCTTCAAAGCGTGTTTTGACCGTCCTGTGAATATTCACTGCCATCCCACTATATCCCGTTATCAAGGGTAGTTTCCGTGTAGTGATGTTCTGTGGTCGGGGATTTGTGATACTTTTCAGAAAGTCAGATTTAATGTGCCTGTCTCCTTCTGCTGTAGCCCCTGTGTCTAAGTGCAGAGAAGAGGATGGTTGTGGCCTGGTGGAAGTCCTCCGGCCTAGTGCAAATGCGGTGAGACCGGGTCAGCTGTCCCTTGACAATGCCTCTGAAGGTGTGTTTGGGATGGTGGCTCCCTGTGTGTAGGAGGGTCTGTGTGTCTTTGGTTTTAAAGAATACCTTGGTTGCTAGTTTTTGGTTGCCATTTTCTGGTGCTAGTTTAAACACTGTAGTGTCCAGGAAGTCAATCTTCTCCTTATTTGTTATGGCTTTAACCTTAATGGATGGGTGATGAGTGTTTAGGATTTGAATAAATTCCTCTAATTCCCCTTCTGAGTGTGTCCACACTCCCCGGATGTCATCCAGGTATCTATAGAGACACATGGGTTTTTTGGGGCACTTTGGATAGACTGTTTCCTCCCACCCGGCCATGTATATATTGGCATAGGCTGGAGCAAACCTCTTTCCCATTGCCGTGCCCTTGACTTGTAGGTAGAATTTAGGGTTAGGTTGAGATTATGCGGGCAGTGGGCGAATCAGCCCTCTTGTGCTTTTTGATCTCGTCACTTGAGATTCAGTTTCACGCGACCCTGCCACTTTGAACTGGCCCACACCTTCATTAACCAAGTCCAACACTTGCCTTTGTTGAATCTTGCCCCTCTTGACATAGGATATCCGGTTTGTGGGGGTTTAGCAAGGGTTAATCGGGGTGTGCTTAGGGTTTGTGGGGCCGAAGCCAGGGCTAATCGGGAAGTGCCTAGGGTTTGTGGGGGTGTGTGCCCCTTTTGGACTTTAGGATTAGGTTTGAGTGTAGGGCTGGTGGATGTATATGTTTGTCTGGGAGAGGTTAGGCTGCAGAGTTTTGAGTATGAGCTGCTATGGCGGCTAGGCTTATATAGGGAAGTCAGGTTAATCTGGTCCATGCCTTTCATTATCGCGGTCCCACCCCACTTGGTTCAACGAACCGGGTGTGCACTGGGACACATCGTCAGTAATGCACCCTCGGATCATCAGGTGTATCGGGCCTTTAATCATAATACACCCTCCCTGAAGTGGCCTCACCAAAGCTGATCAGACTTGGCTTGTATATTTCCCATGGACCAGACAATGAAAGGCATGTAATTCTGAGGGTAATGCTATTTCTAAGGGTATATAACAGGTTGTGTGGGGTGGGTTTAACCCCCTGGCGAGAAGAGCATCTGTGTTTATGGGCTGTGAAGATGTTAATTGGCTGTGAAGATGTTAATTTCAGGGCAGCCTAGCTTTTTAGGCCTCATTTAGGCCGTACGGAGAATAAGTCTGCAGTGTTTCAATCCATCTCCTCTCTGCTCTTTTTCTTTGGGTGTTTGACCAGTTTATGTTAGTTTCCAGGCCTAATATTTTTAGGGAGTACGTCCCATGCTCCTGGAAGTGCCTGCTAACTGGTCTGTTTTGGTTTCCCCTTCTGATGTTACTGAGGTGTCCCGTGAGTCTGGTTCTCAAGCTGTTGCCCGTCTCCCCGATGTATATAATATGGCATTCTGTGCACAGGATTGCATATACTACATTCTTTTGTTCACAAGTTATCCTCTGCTCTACCTCGGCCCACTTTCCTGTGGCTCTGTTGTGTATGCTTCTTGAAATTCTCAGGTATGTGCATGCCCTGCAGTTTCCCACCTCACAGTTTGGCGCTGCTCGTACTTTGGTACTGACTAGTATGTCTTTCAGATTCCTACCCCTTTTGAAGGCTGAGACAATGGTGTATTGTCCCAGTGTCCCCACTTCCGTTTTCAGTTCTTCAAAGCGTGTTTTGACCGTCCTGTGAATATTCACTGCCATCCCACTGTATCCCATTATCAAGGGTAGTTTCCGTGTCGTGATGTTCTATGGTCGGGGATTTGTGATACTTTTCAGAAAATCAGATTTAATGTGCCTAAGTCTCCTTCTGCTGTAGCCCCTGTGTCTAAGTGCAGAGAAGAGGATGGTTGTGGCCTGGTGGAAGTCCTCCGGCCTAGTGCAAATGCGGTGAGACCGGGTCAGCTGTCCCTTGACAATGCCTCTGAAGGTGTGTTTGGGATGGTGGCTCTCTGTGTGTAGGAGGGTGTGTGTGTCTGTGGTTTTAAAGAATACCTTGGTAGCTAGTTTTCGGTTGCCAATTTCTGGTGCTAGTTTAAACACTGTAGTGTCCAGGAAGTCAATCTTCTCCCTATTTGTTATGGCTTTAACCTTAATGGATGGGTGATGAGTGTTTAGGATTTGAATAAATTCCTCTAATTCCCCCTCTGAGTGTGTCCACACTCCCCAGACGTCATCCAGGTATCTATAGAGACACATGGGTTTTTTGGGGCACTTTGGATAGACTGTTTCCTCCCACCCGGCCATGTATATATTGGCATAGGCTGGAGCAAACCTCTTTCCCATTGCCGTGCCCTTGACTTGTAGGTAGAATTTAGGGTTAGGTTGAGATTATGCGGGCAGTGGGCGAATCAGCCCTCTTGTGCTTTTTGATCTCGTCACTTGAGATTCAGTTTCACGCGACCCTGCCACTTTGAACTGGCCCACGCCTTCATTAACCAGATCCAACACTTGCCTTTGTTGAATCTTGCCCCTCTTGACATAGGATATCCGGTTTGTGGGGGTTTAGCAAGGGTTAATCGGGGTGTGCTTAGGGTTTGTGGGGCTGAAGTCAGGGTTATTCGGGAAGTGCCTAGGGTTTGTGGGGGTGTGTGGGTTGGGGTTAGGGTTAGGGTTAGGGTCAAGGGGTCAGGGGGTCAAGGGTTAGGGTTAGGTTAAGATTATGCGGGCAGTGGGCAAAAAAGTCCCCTCGTGCTTTTTGATCTCGCCACTTGAGATTCAATTTCACGCGTCCCTGCCACTTTGAACTGGCCCACGCCTTCATTAACCAGGTCCAACACTTGCCTTTATTGAAACTTGCCACTCTTAACATTGGATATCCAGTTTATGGGGGTTTAACAAGTATTAATCAGGGTGTACTTAGGGTTTGTGGTGCCGAAGCCAAGGTTAATCGGGAAGTACCTAGCGCTTGAGGGGTGTGTACCCCTTCTGGACTTTCGGATTAAGTTTAAATTTTGGGCTGGTGAATGTATATGTTTGACTAAGTTAGGGTGAAATTATGCGGGCAGTGGGCAAATCAGCCCTCTTGTGTTTTCTGTTCTCACCACTTGAGATTCAGTTTCACGCGACCCTGCCACTTTGAATAGGCCCACGCCTTCACTAACCAAATCCAACACTTACCCCTGTTGAAATTTGCCCCTCTTGACACGGGACACTGGGTCTGTGGGGCTTTAACAAGGGTCAATCAGAGTGTGCTTTGGGTTTGTGCGGCTGAAGCCAGAGTTAATCGGGAAGTGCCTAAAGTTTGTGGGGGTGTGCACCCCATCTGTACTTTAGGATTAGGTTTAAATTTTAGGCTAGTGGATATATATGTTTGACTAAATTACATTGAAATTATGCAGGCAGTGGGCAAACCAGCCCTCCTGTGCTTTTTGATCTCGCCACCTGAGATTCAGTTTCACACGACCGTGCCACTTTAAACTGGCCCACGCCTTCACCAACCATGCCCAACACTTACTCCTGTTGAAATTTACCCCTCTTAACATGGGACACTAAGTCTGTGGGGGTTTAGCAAGGGTCAATCAGGGTGTGCTTTGGGTTTGTGCGGCTGAAGCCAGGGTTAATCGGGAAATGCCTAAAATTTGTGGGGGTGTATACCCCATCTAGACTTTAAGATCAGATTTGAGTTTTGGACTGGTGGATATATATGTTTGACTAAGTTAGGTTAAAATTATGCGGGCAGTGGGCAAATCAGCCCTCCTGTGCTTTTTGACCTCATCACGAGATTCAACTCTACACGACCCTACCACTTTGAATTGGCCCACGCCTTCACCAACCAAATCCAACACTTTCCCCTGTTGAAATTTACCCCTCTTGACATGGGACACTGAGTCTATGGGGGTTTAGCAAGGGTCAATCAGGGTGTGCTTTGGGTTTGTGGGGCTGAAGCCAGGGCTAATCGGGAAGTGCCTAGGGTTTGTGGGGGTGTGTGCCCCTTTTGGACTTTAGGATTAGGTTTGAGTGTTGGACTGGTGGATGTATATATCGGTTTGTGGGGGTTTAGCAAGGGTTAATCGGGGTGTTCTTAGGGTTTGTGGGGCTGAAGCCAGGGCTAATCGGGAAGTGCCTAGGGTTTGTGGGGGTGTGTGTCCCTTTTGGACTTTAGGATTAGGTTTGAGTGTAGGGCTGGTGGATGTACATGTTTGGCTGGGAGAGGTTAGGCTGCAGAGTTTTGAGTATTAGCTGGTATGGCGGCTAGGCTTATATAGGGAAGTCAGGTTAATCTGGTTCACGCCTTTCATTATCGCGGTCCGACCCCACTTGGTTCAACGAACCGGGTGTGCACTGGGACACATCGTCAGTAATGCACCCTCGGATCATCAGGTGTATCGGGCCTTTAATCATAATACACCCTCCCTGAAGTGGCCCCACCAAAGCTGATCAGACTTGGCTTGTGTATTTCCCATGGACCAGACAATGAAAGGCATGTAATTCTGAGGGTAGTGCTATTTCTAAGGGTATATAACTGGTGGTGTGGGGTGGGTTTAACCCCCTGGCGAGAAGAGCATCTGTGTTTATGGGCTGTGAAGATGTTAATTGGCTGCGAAGATGTTAATTTCAGGGCAGCCTAGCTTTTTAGGCCTCATTTAGGCCGTACGGAGAATAAGTCTGCAGTGTTTCAATCCATCTCCTCTCTGCTCTTTTTCTTTGGGCGTTTGACCAGTTTATGTTAGTTTCCAGGCCTAATATTTTTAAGGAGTACGTCCCATGCTCCTGGAAGTGCCTGCTAACTGGTCTGTTTTGGTTTCCCCTTCTGATGTTACTGAGGTGTCCCGTGAGTCTGGTTCTCAAGCTGTTGCCCGTCTCCCCGATGAATATAATATGGCATTCTGTGCACAGGATTGCATATACTACATTCTTTTGTTCACAAGTTATCCTCTGCTCTACCTCGGCCCACTTTCCTGTGGCTCTGTTGTGTATGCTTCTTGAAATTCTCAGGTATGTGCATGCCCTGCAGTTTCCCACCTCACAGTTTGGCGCTGCTCGTACTTTGGTACTGACTAGTATGTCTTTCAGATTCCTACCCCTTTTGAAGGCTGAGACAATGGTGTATTATCCCAGTGTCCCCACTTCCGTTTTCAGTTCCTCAAAGCGTGTTTTGACCATCCTGTGAATATTCACTGCCATCACACTGTATCCCGTTATCAAGGGTAGTTTCCGTGTTGTGATGTTCTGTGGTCGGGGATTTGTGATACTTTTCAGAAAGTCAGATTTAATGTGCCTAAGTCTCCTTCTGCTGTAGCCCCTGTGTCTAAGTGCAGAGAAGAGGATGTTTGTGGCCTGGTGGAAGTCCTCCGGCCTAGTGCAAATGCGGTGAGACCGGGTCAGCTGTCCCTTGACAATGCCTCTGAAGGTGTGTTTGGGATGGTGGCTCTCTGTGTGTAGGAGGGTGTGTGTGTCTGTGGTTTTAAAGAATACCTTGGTAGCTAGTTTTCGGTTGCCACTTTCTGGTGCTAGTTTAAACACTGTAGTGTCCAGGAAGTCAATCTTCTCCCTATTTGTTATGGCTTTAACCTTAATGGATGGGTGATGAGTGTTTAGGATTTGAATAAATTCCTCTAATTCCCCCTCTGAGTGTGTCCACACTCCCCAGATGTCATCCAGGTATCTATAGAGACACATGGGTTTTTTGGGGCACTTTGGATAGACTGTTTCCTCCCACCTAGCCATGTATATATTGGCATAGGCTGGAGCAAACTTCTTTCCCATTGCCGTGCCCTTGACTTGTAGGTAGAATTTACCATCGAATTCAAAGTCATTTTTAGTTAGGCTGAGGTGAAGGAGTTCTAGCAAGGCCTCGTCCGGTCTCCCTAGCTGAGGGTTCTTCCGTAGGATGTCCCTCACTGCCTCTATACCCCTGTCCGTTTCGATATTGGTGTACAGGCTTTCAATGTCCATGGTGAAGAGTATGGCCCCAGGGGGCACTGACATGGAATTGACTATCCGGACAAAGTGATACGTGTCCTTGATGTAGCTGGGGTGTTTCTGTGAGAGTGGATTAAGGCAGGCATCAATGAACTCCGCTATCCCGTATGACTCACTGCTGCAGTCTGACACGATGGGCCTGCCAGGTGGAATTTCCCCTGGAACAGTCCACGAGTCTGGCCATAGCGGACCTGTCAATGTGACAGGACACTACAGTGTGGGTGTGTTGTCCACAGCGGGCATCGACAGAACACCAACAGGTCGGACTGTCGACAGTGGAACTGTCATTGCGACAGGACACCACCAGGTGGGAGTCATCTCCACACAGGACCTGCCCTTGTGACAGGGCACCACTATGTGGCAGCGTTGTCCACAACTAATCTGTCATTATGACAGGACACCATAATGTGGCACTGTTGTCCACAACTAATCTGTCATTATGACAGGACACCATAATGTGGCACTGTTGTCCACAACTAATCTGTCATTATGACAGGACACCACTATGTGGCAGCGTTGTCCACAACTAATCTGTCATTATGACAGGACACCATAATGTGGGAGTGTTGTCCACATGTGATGTATCATTATGGCAAGACACAATCAGGTGGGAGTATTGTCTATGGCCGAACTGTCATTCTGGCAGTACAGCACAAGGTGGGATTGTTGTCCAGAAGAGATCAGTCCTTGAAGCAGGACACCAGCAGGTGGGACTGCTGTCCACATCTGAACTGACATCACGGCAGGACACCACGACGTGGGAACGTTATGCACAGAGGACAGGTCATTGTGGCAGGACACAATGTGGCTAACCGTAACCCTAACCCTAACAACCCTCGCATTAGGGTTAGGTTGAGATTATGCGGGCAGTGGACGAATCAGCCCTCTTGTGCTTTCTGATCTTGTCACTTGAGATTCAGTTTCATGCCACCCTGCCACTTTGTTCTGGCCCACGCCTTCATTAACCAGGTTCAACACTTGCCTTTGTTGAATCTTGTCCCTCCTGACATAGGACATTGGGGTTATGGGGGTTTAGCAAAGGTTAATCGGTGTGTGCTTAGGGTTTGTGGGGCTGAAGACAGGGTTAATCGGGACGTGTGTAGGGTTTGTGGGGGTGTGTGCCTCTTTTGGATTTTAGGATTAGGTTTGAGTGTTGGGCTGCTGGATGTATATGTTTGGCTGGGAGAGGTAAGGCTGCAGAGTTTTGAGTGGTGCTACGGCGGGTGGGCTGGTATGGTGAAGCCAGGCTAATCTGGCCCATGCCTTTCATTATCGTGGTCCGACACCACTTGGTTCAAGGAACCGGGTGCGCGCTGGGGCACATCTTCAGTAATGCATCCTTGGATAGTCAGGTGTTTCGGGCCTTTAATCATCCGACTTACTCCCCGAGGTGGCCCAGCCAAAGTAGATCACACTTGGCTTGTGTAATTCCCACGGACCACATAATGAGAGGCATGTAATTCTGAGGGTAATGATATTTTTAAACATCATTACCTGGCATCTGTATGCCTTGGATTGCATGGGATTAATTGACAGTGATGACTGGGCATTCAGCAGAACTGCACCTGAGTTTAGCACTGACTTGTCTGTCGTCCCATCTTGGGTTTAATTTACTGGTTCTCTCTCGCCTTGTGTGTATCTGGGCTTTCTTATTGGCACTTTTTGTACCGGGAGAATGAAGAGCGTGTCACTGTAAGGTTAAGTTGAGATTATTCGGGCAGTGGGCGAATCAGCCCTCTTGTGCTTTTTGATCTCGTCACTTGAGATTCTGATGTTACTGAGGTGTCCCGTGAGTCTGGTTCTCAAGCTGTTGCCCGTCTCCCCGATGTATACAATATGGCATTCTGTGCACAGGATTGCATATACTACATTCTTTTGTTCACAAGTTATCCTCTGCTCTACCTCGGCCCACTTTCCTGTGGCTCTGTTGTGTATGCTTTTTGAAATTCTCAGGTATATGCATGCCCTGCACTTTCCCACCTCACAGTTTGGCGCTGCTCGTACTTTGGTACTGACTAGTATGTCTTTCAGATTCCTACCCCTTTTGAAGGCTGAGACAATGGTGTATTGTCCCAGTGTCCCCACTTCCGTTTTCAGTTCTTCAAAGCGTGTTTTGACCGTCCTGTGAATATTCACTGCCATCCCACTATATCCCGTTATCAAGGGTAGTTTCCGTGTAGTGATGTTCTGTGGTCGGGGATTTGTGATACTTTTCAGAAAGTCAGATTTAATGTGCCTGTCTCCTTCTGCTGTAGCCCCTGTGTCTAAGTGCAGAGAAGAGGATGGTTGTGGCCTGGTGGAAGTCCTCCGGCCTAGTGCAAATGCGGTGAGACCGGGTCAGCTGTCCCTTGACAATGCCTCTGAAGGTGTGTTTGGGATGGTGGCTCCCTGTGTGTAGGAGGGTCTGTGTGTCTTTGGTTTTAAAGAATACCTTGGTTGCTAGTTTTTGGTTGCCATTTTCTGGTGCTAGTTTAAACACTGTAGTGTCCAGGAAGTCAATCTTCTCCTTATTTGTTATGGCTTTAACCTTAATGGATGGGTGATGAGTGTTTAGGATTTGAATAAATTCCTCTAATTCCCCTTCTGAGTGTGTCCACACTCCCCGGATGTCATCCAGGTATCTATAGAGACACATGGGTTTTTTGGGGCACTTTGGATAGACTGTTTCCTCCCACCCGGCCATGTATATATTGGCATAGGCTGGAGCAAACCTCTTTCCCATTGCCGTGCCCTTGACTTGTAGGTAGAATTTAGGGTTAGGTTGAGATTATGCGGGCAGTGGGCGAATCAGCCCTCTTGTGCTTTTTGATCTCGTCACTTGAGATTCAGTTTCACGCGACCCTGCCACTTTGAACTGGCCCACACCTTCATTAACCAAGTCCAACACTTGCCTTTGTTGAATCTTGCCCCTCTTGACATAGGATATCCGGTTTGTGGGGGTTTAGCAAGGGTTAATCGGGGTGTGCTTAGGGTTTGTGGGGCCGAAGCCAGGGCTAATCGGGAAGTGCCTAGGGTTTGTGGGGGTGTGTGCCCCTTTTGGACTTTAGGATTAGGTTTGAGTGTAGGGCTGGTGGATGTATATGTTTGTCTGGGAGAGGTTAGGCTGCAGAGTTTTGAGTATGAGCTGCTATGGCGGCTAGGCTTATATAGGGAAGTCAGGTTAATCTGGTCCATGCCTTTCATTATCGCGGTCCCACCCCACTTGGTTCAACGAACCGGGTGTGCACTGGGACACATCGTCAGTAATGCACCCTCGGATCATCAGGTGTATCGGGCCTTTAATCATAATACACCCTCCCTGAAGTGGCCTCACCAAAGCTGATCAGACTTGGCTTGTATATTTCCCATGGACCAGACAATGAAAGGCATGTAATTCTGAGGGTAATGCTATTTCTAAGGGTATATAACAGGTTGTGTGGGGTGGGTTTAACCCCCTGGCGAGAAGAGCATCTGTGTTTATGGGCTGTGAAGATGTTAATTGGCTGTGAAGATGTTAATTTCAGGGCAGCCTAGCTTTTTAGGCCTCATTTAGGCCGTACGGAGAATAAGTCTGCAGTGTTTCAATCCATCTCCTCTCTGCTCTTTTTCTTTGGGTGTTTGACCAGTTTATGTTAGTTTCCAGGCCTAATATTTTTAGGGAGTACGTCCCATGCTCCTGGAAGTGCCTGCTAACTGGTCTGTTTTGGTTTCCCCTTCTGATGTTACTGAGGTGTCCCGTGAGTCTGGTTCTCAAGCTGTTGCCCGTCTCCCCGATGTATATAATATGGCATTCTGTGCACAGGATTGCATATACTACATTCTTTTGTTCACAAGTTATCCTCTGCTCTACCTCGGCCCACTTTCCTGTGGCTCTGTTGTGTATGCTTCTTGAAATTCTCAGGTATGTGCATGCCCTGCAGTTTCCCACCTCACAGTTTGGCGCTGCTCGTACTTTGGTACTGACTAGTATGTCTTTCAGATTCCTACCCCTTTTGAAGGCTGAGACAATGGTGTATTGTCCCAGTGTCCCCACTTCCGTTTTCAGTTCTTCAAAGCGTGTTTTGACCGTCCTGTGAATATTCACTGCCATCCCACTGTATCCCATTATCAAGGGTAGTTTCCGTGTCGTGATGTTCTATGGTCGGGGATTTGTGATACTTTTCAGAAAATCAGATTTAATGTGCCTAAGTCTCCTTCTGCTGTAGCCCCTGTGTCTAAGTGCAGAGAAGAGGATGGTTGTGGCCTGGTGGAAGTCCTCCGGCCTAGTGCAAATGCGGTGAGACCGGGTCAGCTGTCCCTTGACAATGCCTCTGAAGGTGTGTTTGGGATGGTGGCTCTCTGTGTGTAGGAGGGTGTGTGTGTCTGTGGTTTTAAAGAATACCTTGGTAGCTAGTTTTCGGTTGCCAATTTCTGGTGCTAGTTTAAACACTGTAGTGTCCAGGAAGTCAATCTTCTCCCTATTTGTTATGGCTTTAACCTTAATGGATGGGTGATGAGTGTTTAGGATTTGAATAAATTCCTCTAATTCCCCCTCTGAGTGTGTCCACACTCCCCAGACGTCATCCAGGTATCTATAGAGACACATGGGTTTTTTGGGGCACTTTGGATAGACTGTTTCCTCCCACCCGGCCATGTATATATTGGCATAGGCTGGAGCAAACCTCTTTCCCATTGCCGTGCCCTTGACTTGTAGGTAGAATTTAGGGTTAGGTTGAGATTATGCGGGCAGTGGGCGAATCAGCCCTCTTGTGCTTTTTGATCTCGTCACTTGAGATTCAGTTTCACGCGACCCTGCCACTTTGAACTGGCCCACGCCTTCATTAACCAGATCCAACACTTGCCTTTGTTGAATCTTGCCCCTCTTGACATAGGATATCCGGTTTGTGGGGGTTTAGCAAGGGTTAATCGGGGTGTGCTTAGGGTTTGTGGGGCTGAAGTCAGGGTTATTCGGGAAGTGCCTAGGGTTTGTGGGGGTGTGTGGGTTGGGGTTAGGGTTAGGGTTAGGGTCAAGGGGTCAGGGGGTCAAGGGTTAGGGTTAGGTTAAGATTATGCGGGCAGTGGGCAAAAAAGTCCCCTCGTGCTTTTTGATCTCGCCACTTGAGATTCAATTTCACGCGTCCCTGCCACTTTGAACTGGCCCACGCCTTCATTAACCAGGTCCAACACTTGCCTTTATTGAAACTTGCCACTCTTAACATTGGATATCCAGTTTATGGGGGTTTAACAAGTATTAATCAGGGTGTACTTAGGGTTTGTGGTGCCGAAGCCAAGGTTAATCGGGAAGTACCTAGCGCTTGAGGGGTGTGTACCCCTTCTGGACTTTCGGATTAAGTTTAAATTTTGGGCTGGTGAATGTATATGTTTGACTAAGTTAGGGTGAAATTATGCGGGCAGTGGGCAAATCAGCCCTCTTGTGTTTTCTGTTCTCACCACTTGAGATTCAGTTTCACGCGACCCTGCCACTTTGAATAGGCCCACGCCTTCACTAACCAAATCCAACACTTACCCCTGTTGAAATTTGCCCCTCTTGACACGGGACACTGGGTCTGTGGGGCTTTAACAAGGGTCAATCAGAGTGTGCTTTGGGTTTGTGCGGCTGAAGCCAGAGTTAATCGGGAAGTGCCTAAAGTTTGTGGGGGTGTGCACCCCATCTGTACTTTAGGATTAGGTTTAAATTTTAGGCTAGTGGATATATATGTTTGACTAAATTACATTGAAATTATGCAGGCAGTGGGCAAACCAGCCCTCCTGTGCTTTTTGATCTCGCCACCTGAGATTCAGTTTCACACGACCGTGCCACTTTAAACTGGCCCACGCCTTCACCAACCATGCCCAACACTTACTCCTGTTGAAATTTACCCCTCTTAACATGGGACACTAAGTCTGTGGGGGTTTAGCAAGGGTCAATCAGGGTGTGCTTTGGGTTTGTGCGGCTGAAGCCAGGGTTAATCGGGAAATGCCTAAAATTTGTGGGGGTGTATACCCCATCTAGACTTTAAGATCAGATTTGAGTTTTGGACTGGTGGATATATATGTTTGACTAAGTTAGGTTAAAATTATGCGGGCAGTGGGCAAATCAGCCCTCCTGTGCTTTTTGACCTCATCACGAGATTCAACTCTACACGACCCTACCACTTTGAATTGGCCCACGCCTTCACCAACCAAATCCAACACTTTCCCCTGTTGAAATTTACCCCTCTTGACATGGGACACTGAGTCTATGGGGGTTTAGCAAGGGTCAATCAGGGTGTGCTTTGGGTTTGTGGGGCTGAAGCCAGGGCTAATCGGGAAGTGCCTAGGGTTTGTGGGGGTGTGTGCCCCTTTTGGACTTTAGGATTAGGTTTGAGTGTTGGACTGGTGGATGTATATATCGGTTTGTGGGGGTTTAGCAAGGGTTAATCGGGGTGTTCTTAGGGTTTGTGGGGCTGAAGCCAGGGCTAATCGGGAAGTGCCTAGGGTTTGTGGGGGTGTGTGTCCCTTTTGGACTTTAGGATTAGGTTTGAGTGTAGGGCTGGTGGATGTACATGTTTGGCTGGGAGAGGTTAGGCTGCAGAGTTTTGAGTATTAGCTGGTATGGCGGCTAGGCTTATATAGGGAAGTCAGGTTAATCTGGTTCACGCCTTTCATTATCGCGGTCCGACCCCACTTGGTTCAACGAACCGGGTGTGCACTGGGACACATCGTCAGTAATGCACCCTCGGATCATCAGGTGTATCGGGCCTTTAATCATAATACACCCTCCCTGAAGTGGCCCCACCAAAGCTGATCAGACTTGGCTTGTGTATTTCCCATGGACCAGACAATGAAAGGCATGTAATTCTGAGGGTAGTGCTATTTCTAAGGGTATATAACTGGTGGTGTGGGGTGGGTTTAACCCCCTGGCGAGAAGAGCATCTGTGTTTATGGGCTGTGAAGATGTTAATTGGCTGCGAAGATGTTAATTTCAGGGCAGCCTAGCTTTTTAGGCCTCATTTAGGCCGTACGGAGAATAAGTCTGCAGTGTTTCAATCCATCTCCTCTCTGCTCTTTTTCTTTGGGCGTTTGACCAGTTTATGTTAGTTTCCAGGCCTAATATTTTTAAGGAGTACGTCCCATGCTCCTGGAAGTGCCTGCTAACTGGTCTGTTTTGGTTTCCCCTTCTGATGTTACTGAGGTGTCCCGTGAGTCTGGTTCTCAAGCTGTTGCCCGTCTCCCCGATGAATATAATATGGCATTCTGTGCACAGGATTGCATATACTACATTCTTTTGTTCACAAGTTATCCTCTGCTCTACCTCGGCCCACTTTCCTGTGGCTCTGTTGTGTATGCTTCTTGAAATTCTCAGGTATGTGCATGCCCTGCAGTTTCCCACCTCACAGTTTGGCGCTGCTCGTACTTTGGTACTGACTAGTATGTCTTTCAGATTCCTACCCCTTTTGAAGGCTGAGACAATGGTGTATTATCCCAGTGTCCCCACTTCCGTTTTCAGTTCCTCAAAGCGTGTTTTGACCATCCTGTGAATATTCACTGCCATCACACTGTATCCCGTTATCAAGGGTAGTTTCCGTGTTGTGATGTTCTGTGGTCGGGGATTTGTGATACTTTTCAGAAAGTCAGATTTAATGTGCCTAAGTCTCCTTCTGCTGTAGCCCCTGTGTCTAAGTGCAGAGAAGAGGATGTTTGTGGCCTGGTGGAAGTCCTCCGGCCTAGTGCAAATGCGGTGAGACCGGGTCAGCTGTCCCTTGACAATGCCTCTGAAGGTGTGTTTGGGATGGTGGCTCTCTGTGTGTAGGAGGGTGTGTGTGTCTGTGGTTTTAAAGAATACCTTGGTAGCTAGTTTTCGGTTGCCACTTTCTGGTGCTAGTTTAAACACTGTAGTGTCCAGGAAGTCAATCTTCTCCCTATTTGTTATGGCTTTAACCTTAATGGATGGGTGATGAGTGTTTAGGATTTGAATAAATTCCTCTAATTCCCCCTCTGAGTGTGTCCACACTCCCCAGATGTCATCCAGGTATCTATAGAGACACATGGGTTTTTTGGGGCACTTTGGATAGACTGTTTCCTCCCACCTAGCCATGTATATATTGGCATAGGCTGGAGCAAACTTCTTTCCCATTGCCGTGCCCTTGACTTGTAGGTAGAATTTACCATCGAATTCAAAGTCATTTTTAGTTAGGCTGAGGTGAAGGAGTTCTAGCAAGGCCTCGTCCGGTCTCCCTAGCTGAGGGTTCTTCCGTAGGATGTCCCTCACTGCCTCTATACCCCTGTCCGTTTCGATATTGGTGTACAGGCTTTCAATGTCCATGGTGAAGAGTATGGCCCCAGGGGGCACTGACATGGAATTGACTATCCGGACAAAGTGATACGTGTCCTTGATGTAGCTGGGGTGTTTCTGTGAGAGTGGATTAAGGCAGGCATCAATGAACTCCGCTATCCCGTATGACTCACTGCTGCAGTCTGACACGATGGGCCTGCCAGGTGGAATTTCCCCTGGAACAGTCCACGAGTCTGGCCATAGCGGACCTGTCAATGTGACAGGACACTACAGTGTGGGTGTGTTGTCCACAGCGGGCATCGACAGAACACCAACAGGTCGGACTGTCGACAGTGGAACTGTCATTGCGACAGGACACCACCAGGTGGGAGTCATCTCCACACAGGACCTGCCCTTGTGACAGGGCACCACTATGTGGCAGCGTTGTCCACAACTAATCTGTCATTATGACAGGACACCATAATGTGGCACTGTTGTCCACAACTAATCTGTCATTATGACAGGACACCATAATGTGGCACTGTTGTCCACAACTAACCTGTCATTATGACAGGGCACCACTATGTGGCAGTGTTGTCCACAACTAATCTGTCATTATGACAGGACACCATAATGTGGGAGTGTTGTCCACATGTGATGTATCATTATGGCAAGACACAATCAGGTGGGAGTATTGTCTATGGCCGAACTGTCATTCTGGCAGTACAGCACAAGGTGGGATTGTTGTCCAGAAGAGATCAGTCCTTGAAGCAGGACACCAGCAGGTGGGACTGCTGTCCACATCTGAACTGACATCACGGCAGGACACCACGACGTGGGAACGTTATGCACAGAGGACAGGTCATTGTGGCAGGACACAATGTGGCTAACCGTAACCCTAACCCTAACAACCCTCGCATTAGGGTTAGGTTGAGATTATGCGGGCAGTGGACGAATCAGCCCTCTTGTGCTTTCTGATCTTGTCACTTGAGATTCAGTTTCATGCCACCCTGCCACTTTGTTCTGGCCCACGCCTTCATTAACCAGGTTCAACACTTGCCTTTGTTGAATCTTGTCCCTCCTGACATAGGACATTGGGGTTATGGGGGTTTAGCAAAGGTTAATCGGTGTGTGCTTAGGGTTTGTGGGGCTGAAGACAGGGTTAATCGGGACGTGTGTAGGGTTTGTGGGGGTGTGTGCCTCTTTTGGATTTTAGGATTAGGTTTGAGTGTTGGGCTGCTGGATGTATATGTTTGGCTGGGAGAGGTAAGGCTGCAGAGTTTTGAGTGGTGCTACGGCGGGTGGGCTGGTATGGTGAAGCCAGGCTAATCTGGCCCATGCCTTTCATTATCGTGGTCCGACACCACTTGGTTCAAGGAACCGGGTGCGCGCTGGGGCACATCTTCAGTAATGCATCCTTGGATAGTCAGGTGTTTCGGGCCTTTAATCATCCGACTTACTCCCCGAGGTGGCCCAGCCAAAGTAGATCACACTTGGCTTGTGTAATTCCCACGGACCACATAATGAGAGGCATGTAATTCTGAGGGTAATGATATTTTTAAACATCATTACCTGGCATCTGTATGCCTTGGATTGCATGGGATTAATTGACAGTGATGACTGGGCATTCAGCAGAACTGCACCTGAGTTTAGCACTGACTTGTCTGTCGTCCCATCTTGGGTTTAATTTACTGGTTCTCTCTCGCCTTGTGTGTATCTGGGCTTTCTTATTGGCACTTTTTGTACCGGGAGAATGAAGAGCGTGTCACTGTAAGGTTAAGTTGAGATTATTCGGGCAGTGGGCGAATCAGCCCTCTTGTGCTTTTTGATCTCGTCACTTGAGATTCTGATGTTACTGAGGTGTCCCGTGAGTCTGGTTCTCAAGCTGTTGCCCGTCTCCCCGATGTATACAATATGGCATTCTGTGCACAGGATTGCATATACTACATTCTTTTGTTCACAAGTTATCCTCTGCTCTACCTCGGCCCACTTTCCTGTGGCTCTGTTGTGTATGCTTTTTGAAATTCTCAGGTATATGCATGCCCTGCACTTTCCCACCTCACAGTTTGGCGCTGCTCGTACTTTGGTACTGACTAGTATGTCTTTCAGATTCCTACCCCTTTTGAAGGCTGAGACAATGGTGTATTGTCCCAGTGTCCCCACTTCCGTTTTCAGTTCTTCAAAGCGTGTTTTGACCGTCCTGTGAATATTCACTGCCATCCCACTATATCCCGTTATCAAGGGTAGTTTCCGTGTAGTGATGTTCTGTGGTCGGGGATTTGTGATACTTTTCAGAAAGTCAGATTTAATGTGCCTGTCTCCTTCTGCTGTAGCCCCTGTGTCTAAGTGCAGAGAAGAGGATGGTTGTGGCCTGGTGGAAGTCCTCCGGCCTAGTGCAAATGCGGTGAGACCGGGTCAGCTGTCCCTTGACAATGCCTCTGAAGGTGTGTTTGGGATGGTGGCTCCCTGTGTGTAGGAGGGTCTGTGTGTCTTTGGTTTTAAAGAATACCTTGGTTGCTAGTTTTTGGTTGCCATTTTCTGGTGCTAGTTTAAACACTGTAGTGTCCAGGAAGTCAATCTTCTCCTTATTTGTTATGGCTTTAACCTTAATGGATGGGTGATGAGTGTTTAGGATTTGAATAAATTCCTCTAATTCCCCTTCTGAGTGTGTCCACACTCCCCGGATGTCATCCAGGTATCTATAGAGACACATGGGTTTTTTGGGGCACTTTGGATAGACTGTTTCCTCCCACCCGGCCATGTATATATTGGCATAGGCTGGAGCAAACCTCTTTCCCATTGCCGTGCCCTTGACTTGTAGGTAGAATTTAGGGTTAGGTTGAGATTATGCGGGCAGTGGGCGAATCAGCCCTCTTGTGCTTTTTGATCTCGTCACTTGAGATTCAGTTTCACGCGACCCTGCCACTTTGAACTGGCCCACACCTTCATTAACCAAGTCCAACACTTGCCTTTGTTGAATCTTGCCCCTCTTGACATAGGATATCCGGTTTGTGGGGGTTTAGCAAGGGTTAATCGGGGTGTGCTTAGGGTTTGTGGGGCCGAAGCCAGGGCTAATCGGGAAGTGCCTAGGGTTTGTGGGGGTGTGTGCCCCTTTTGGACTTTAGGATTAGGTTTGAGTGTAGGGCTGGTGGATGTATATGTTTGTCTGGGAGAGGTTAGGCTGCAGAGTTTTGAGTATGAGCTGCTATGGCGGCTAGGCTTATATAGGGAAGTCAGGTTAATCTGGTCCATGCCTTTCATTATCGCGGTCCCACCCCACTTGGTTCAACGAACCGGGTGTGCACTGGGACACATCGTCAGTAATGCACCCTCGGATCATCAGGTGTATCGGGCCTTTAATCATAATACACCCTCCCTGAAGTGGCCTCACCAAAGCTGATCAGACTTGGCTTGTATATTTCCCATGGACCAGACAATGAAAGGCATGTAATTCTGAGGGTAATGCTATTTCTAAGGGTATATAACAGGTTGTGTGGGGTGGGTTTAACCCCCTGGCGAGAAGAGCATCTGTGTTTATGGGCTGTGAAGATGTTAATTGGCTGTGAAGATGTTAATTTCAGGGCAGCCTAGCTTTTTAGGCCTCATTTAGGCCGTACGGAGAATAAGTCTGCAGTGTTTCAATCCATCTCCTCTCTGCTCTTTTTCTTTGGGTGTTTGACCAGTTTATGTTAGTTTCCAGGCCTAATATTTTTAGGGAGTACGTCCCATGCTCCTGGAAGTGCCTGCTAACTGGTCTGTTTTGGTTTCCCCTTCTGATGTTACTGAGGTGTCCCGTGAGTCTGGTTCTCAAGCTGTTGCCCGTCTCCCCGATGTATATAATATGGCATTCTGTGCACAGGATTGCATATACTACATTCTTTTGTTCACAAGTTATCCTCTGCTCTACCTCGGCCCACTTTCCTGTGGCTCTGTTGTGTATGCTTCTTGAAATTCTCAGGTATGTGCATGCCCTGCAGTTTCCCACCTCACAGTTTGGCGCTGCTCGTACTTTGGTACTGACTAGTATGTCTTTCAGATTCCTACCCCTTTTGAAGGCTGAGACAATGGTGTATTGTCCCAGTGTCCCCACTTCCGTTTTCAGTTCTTCAAAGCGTGTTTTGACCGTCCTGTGAATATTCACTGCCATCCCACTGTATCCCATTATCAAGGGTAGTTTCCGTGTCGTGATGTTCTATGGTCGGGGATTTGTGATACTTTTCAGAAAATCAGATTTAATGTGCCTAAGTCTCCTTCTGCTGTAGCCCCTGTGTCTAAGTGCAGAGAAGAGGATGGTTGTGGCCTGGTGGAAGTCCTCCGGCCTAGTGCAAATGCGGTGAGACCGGGTCAGCTGTCCCTTGACAATGCCTCTGAAGGTGTGTTTGGGATGGTGGCTCTCTGTGTGTAGGAGGGTGTGTGTGTCTGTGGTTTTAAAGAATACCTTGGTAGCTAGTTTTCGGTTGCCAATTTCTGGTGCTAGTTTAAACACTGTAGTGTCCAGGAAGTCAATCTTCTCCCTATTTGTTATGGCTTTAACCTTAATGGATGGGTGATGAGTGTTTAGGATTTGAATAAATTCCTCTAATTCCCCCTCTGAGTGTGTCCACACTCCCCAGACGTCATCCAGGTATCTATAGAGACACATGGGTTTTTTGGGGCACTTTGGATAGACTGTTTCCTCCCACCCGGCCATGTATATATTGGCATAGGCTGGAGCAAACCTCTTTCCCATTGCCGTGCCCTTGACTTGTAGGTAGAATTTAGGGTTAGGTTGAGATTATGCGGGCAGTGGGCGAATCAGCCCTCTTGTGCTTTTTGATCTCGTCACTTGAGATTCAGTTTCACGCGACCCTGCCACTTTGAACTGGCCCACGCCTTCATTAACCAGATCCAACACTTGCCTTTGTTGAATCTTGCCCCTCTTGACATAGGATATCCGGTTTGTGGGGGTTTAGCAAGGGTTAATCGGGGTGTGCTTAGGGTTTGTGGGGCTGAAGTCAGGGTTATTCGGGAAGTGCCTAGGGTTTGTGGGGGTGTGTGGGTTGGGGTTAGGGTTAGGGTTAGGGTCAAGGGGTCAGGGGGTCAAGGGTTAGGGTTAGGTTAAGATTATGCGGGCAGTGGGCAAAAAAGTCCCCTCGTGCTTTTTGATCTCGCCACTTGAGATTCAATTTCACGCGTCCCTGCCACTTTGAACTGGCCCACGCCTTCATTAACCAGGTCCAACACTTGCCTTTATTGAAACTTGCCACTCTTAACATTGGATATCCAGTTTATGGGGGTTTAACAAGTATTAATCAGGGTGTACTTAGGGTTTGTGGTGCCGAAGCCAAGGTTAATCGGGAAGTACCTAGCGCTTGAGGGGTGTGTACCCCTTCTGGACTTTCGGATTAAGTTTAAATTTTGGGCTGGTGAATGTATATGTTTGACTAAGTTAGGGTGAAATTATGCGGGCAGTGGGCAAATCAGCCCTCTTGTGTTTTCTGTTCTCACCACTTGAGATTCAGTTTCACGCGACCCTGCCACTTTGAATAGGCCCACGCCTTCACTAACCAAATCCAACACTTACCCCTGTTGAAATTTGCCCCTCTTGACACGGGACACTGGGTCTGTGGGGCTTTAACAAGGGTCAATCAGAGTGTGCTTTGGGTTTGTGCGGCTGAAGCCAGAGTTAATCGGGAAGTGCCTAAAGTTTGTGGGGGTGTGCACCCCATCTGTACTTTAGGATTAGGTTTAAATTTTAGGCTAGTGGATATATATGTTTGACTAAATTACATTGAAATTATGCAGGCAGTGGGCAAACCAGCCCTCCTGTGCTTTTTGATCTCGCCACCTGAGATTCAGTTTCACACGACCGTGCCACTTTAAACTGGCCCACGCCTTCACCAACCATGCCCAACACTTACTCCTGTTGAAATTTACCCCTCTTAACATGGGACACTAAGTCTGTGGGGGTTTAGCAAGGGTCAATCAGGGTGTGCTTTGGGTTTGTGCGGCTGAAGCCAGGGTTAATCGGGAAATGCCTAAAATTTGTGGGGGTGTATACCCCATCTAGACTTTAAGATCAGATTTGAGTTTTGGACTGGTGGATATATATGTTTGACTAAGTTAGGTTAAAATTATGCGGGCAGTGGGCAAATCAGCCCTCCTGTGCTTTTTGACCTCATCACGAGATTCAACTCTACACGACCCTACCACTTTGAATTGGCCCACGCCTTCACCAACCAAATCCAACACTTTCCCCTGTTGAAATTTACCCCTCTTGACATGGGACACTGAGTCTATGGGGGTTTAGCAAGGGTCAATCAGGGTGTGCTTTGGGTTTGTGGGGCTGAAGCCAGGGCTAATCGGGAAGTGCCTAGGGTTTGTGGGGGTGTGTGCCCCTTTTGGACTTTAGGATTAGGTTTGAGTGTTGGACTGGTGGATGTATATATCGGTTTGTGGGGGTTTAGCAAGGGTTAATCGGGGTGTTCTTAGGGTTTGTGGGGCTGAAGCCAGGGCTAATCGGGAAGTGCCTAGGGTTTGTGGGGGTGTGTGTCCCTTTTGGACTTTAGGATTAGGTTTGAGTGTAGGGCTGGTGGATGTACATGTTTGGCTGGGAGAGGTTAGGCTGCAGAGTTTTGAGTATTAGCTGGTATGGCGGCTAGGCTTATATAGGGAAGTCAGGTTAATCTGGTTCACGCCTTTCATTATCGCGGTCCGACCCCACTTGGTTCAACGAACCGGGTGTGCACTGGGACACATCGTCAGTAATGCACCCTCGGATCATCAGGTGTATCGGGCCTTTAATCATAATACACCCTCCCTGAAGTGGCCCCACCAAAGCTGATCAGACTTGGCTTGTGTATTTCCCATGGACCAGACAATGAAAGGCATGTAATTCTGAGGGTAGTGCTATTTCTAAGGGTATATAACTGGTGGTGTGGGGTGGGTTTAACCCCCTGGCGAGAAGAGCATCTGTGTTTATGGGCTGTGAAGATGTTAATTGGCTGCGAAGATGTTAATTTCAGGGCAGCCTAGCTTTTTAGGCCTCATTT
The DNA here is from genome assembly GCF_048418815.1 of Hemitrygon akajei. NCBI lineage: Eukaryota > Metazoa > Chordata > Chondrichthyes > Myliobatiformes > Dasyatidae > Hemitrygon > Hemitrygon akajei. Next base: position 887,436 of record NW_027332060.1, read on the forward strand.
AGGCCGTACGGAGAATAAGTCTGCAGTGTTTCAATCCATCTCCTCTCTGCTCTTTTTCTTTGGGCGTTTGACCAGTTTATGTTAGTTTCCAGGCCTAATATTTTTAAGGAGTACGTCCCATGCTCCTGGAAGTGCCTGCTAACTGGTCTGTTTTGGTTTCCCCTTCTGATGTTACTGAGGTGTCCCGTGAGTCTGGTTCTCAAGCTGTTGCCCGTCTCCCGATGAATATAATATGGCATTCTGTGCACAGGATTGCATATACTACATTCTTTTGTTCACAAGTTATCCTCTGCTCTACCTCGCCCACTTTCCTGTGGCTCTGTTGTGTATGCTTCTTGAAATTCTCAGGTATGTGCATGCCCTGCAGTTTCCCACCTCACAGTTTGGCGCTGCTCGTACTTGGTACTGACTAGTATGTCTTTCAGATTCCTACCCCTTTTGAAGGCTGAGACAATGGTGTATTATCCAGTGTCCCCACTTCCGTTTTCAGTTCCTCAAAGCGTGTTTTGACCATCCTGTGAATATTCACTGCCATCACACTGTATCCCGTTATCAAGGGTAGTTTCCGTGTTGTGATGTTCTGTGGTCGGGGATTTGTTGATACTTTTCAGAAAGTCAGATTTAATGTGCCTAAGTCTCCTTCTGCTGTAGCCCCTGTGTCTAAGTGCAGAGAAGAGGATGTTTGTGGCCTGGTGGAAGTCCTCCGGCCTAGTGCAAATGCGGTGAGACCGGGTCAGCTGTCCCTTGACAATGCCTCTGAAGGTGTGTTTGGGATGGTGGCTCTCTGTGTGTAGGAGGGGTGTGTGTGTCTGTGGTTTTAAAGAATACCTTGGTAGCTAGTTTTCGGTTGCCACTTTCTGGTGCTAGTTTAAACACTGTAGTGTCCAGGAAGTCAATCTTCTCCCTATTTGTTATGGCTTTAACCTAATGGATGGGTGATGAGTGTTTAGGATTTGAATAAATTCCTCTAATTCCCCCTCTGAGTGTGTCCACACTCCCCAGATGTCATCCAGGTATCTATAGAGACACATGGGTTTTTTGGGGCACTTTGGATAGACTGTTTCCTCCCACCTAGCCATGTATATATTGGCATAGGCTGGAGCAAACTTCTTTCCCATTGCCGTGCCCTTGACTTGTAGGTAGAATTTACCATCGAATTCAAAGTCATTTTTAGTTAGGCTGAGGTGAAGGAGTTCTAGCAAGGCCTCGTCCGGTCTCCCTAGCTGAGGGTTCTTCCGTAGGATGTCCCTCACTGCCTCTATACCCCTGTCCGTTTCGATATTGGTGTACAGGCATTCAATGTCCATGGTGAAGAGTATGGCCCCAGGGGCACCTGACATGGAATTGACTATCCGGACAAAGTGATACGTGTCCTTGATGTAGCTGGGGTGTTTCTGTGAGAGTGGATTAAGGCAGGCATCAATGAACTCCGCTATCCCGTATGACTCACTGCTGCAGTCTGACACGATGGGCCTGCCAGGTGGAATTTCCCCTGGAACAGTCCACGAGTCTGGCCATAGCGGACCTGTCAATGTGACAGGACACTACAGTGTGGGTGTGTTGTCCACAGCGGGCATCGACAGAACACCAACAGGTCGGACTGTCGACAGTGGAACTGTCATTGCGACAGGACACCACCAGGTGGGAGTCATCTCCACACAGGACCTGCCCTTGTGACAGGGCACCACTATGTGGCAGCGTTGTCCACAACTAATCTGTCATTATGACAGGACACCATAATGTGGCACTGTTGTCCACAAACTAATCTGTCATTATGACAGGACACCATAATGTTGGCACTGTTGTCCACAACTAACCTGTCATTATGACAGGGCACCACTATGTGGCAGTGTTGTCCACAACTAATCTGTCATTATGACAGGACACCATAATGTGGGAGTGTTGTCCACATGTGATGTATCATTATGGCAAGACACAATCAGGTGGGAGTATT